>NC_135724.1:59972043-60191975 GCF_964656455.1 Halichoerus grypus
CCTTCAAGCAGGAGCCCAAATGCTGTGATTCCCTCAGTCACAGGCCCCCTGGCCACCTGCTCCACTGGGTGGCACCCCCACAGAAAACATGAATCTGTGTTCTTAGTTTGCACAGCAGATAACCGGGATGCGGTTCTGTGAAGCGAGTGCCAAGGACAACTTCAACGTGGACGAGATATTTCTGAAGCTTGTTGATGACATTCTGAAAAAGGTAAAATAATGATACCAGGCAAATATCTCATGTGAAACCCATTGTTCGCTTTATGATGTTTTGGTTGAGAATGTTTTACTTAGAAAGTGGGCAGGGTACTTACTCAGAGGTGAAGAACCAGGTGAGGTGGCTGTCTTGGCCAGAGGCCTCCTCTGTGGCGGCCACCGTGTCCGCCCAGGGCCTTTCTGTGTCCAGTTTTGGTGTCCAGTAGATGTGCTGAGCCCTGAAGATCGTTTGGTGGAAGTGACTGGAGCAGGTATAACAACGGGCCATGTTTATTTGACATTTGCTTTTGTTCTTTTCCCTTTTTCCCACAAGAATTAAGATAAATACAGGTGGTGGGGACCTCGTGGAGCATTCAGGTGTCTCAGTGAGGAGGGAGCCCCTGGGCCCTGCCTCACCCTCAGTGCTGTACTCCCCAGTGGGGCCTGGTTCCCTTCCCCAGGCCTTTCCGTGATGCTAAGTTGCAGGAAAATTGCTAGACAGCTTTGTTGAACAGCAGTTTCTTCAAGCATCTGTAGGCTTAAATTCAAAGATTTTTTTTAATAAGACCTTTCCTTAAGTTTATGTTATTACTACATATAATCTGTTAATTCAAACATAATTCAGAAGCTTCTAATAAAATGATTGTTTATATAATTGCTAAGAGAAGTTATTTTTTCCCTTAGTGATGATATTACCCCTGAGAATGCTGAACCATTTTTTCCCCCTGTATTAATGCATTAAATTTCCATTATTACTAGGTTCTGTGAAAATACATGTTTATGAGATAGATCCATCTGGTTTCTTTTATCATAGGGTATGATGCACACTGGCTGGTGTTTGTGTGTGACACAGAATGCCCTGAATCTGGTTTTCATTGTTTTGGCTTAATATTTGAACATCTAATTAAACATTGATGATTGGAAATCTTTATGTAAAAATACTTTGCTCATACATAATTGTGTTATCTGCAGAGTACTTCCATATACATTGCATGGTTAAATGTATTTGTTTTTTTTTTTTCCTTTATCCTTAAGATGCCTCTGGATATTTTAAGGAATGAGTTGTCCAATAGCATCCTCTCGTTACAACCAGAACCTGAGATCCCACCAGAACTGCCTCCACCAAGACCACACGTTCGATGCTGTTGATTTGCTACTTTGGAGACAAAGTGGAAATGATTCCTGGAAAGGGGAAAATGTTCTCTTCTGCACTACAATCATTTTGACAATTTCCTTTCGCACTTTGTAATCCAAGTCAGAGCTATACACTAACTTGTAAATATGCAAATATGCAATCCTGGGTAAGTTTTGGTTATAAATTACATATTTCCCTCCAAATTATTATATTTCATTCATTATCCCAGCATCTAGTGTACATACACTGGGAAACATAGTACTTCTAATATGAAGAATGGGAGAAATGAAAGGTATAATGTTTCTTGAAATAAATAATGTAATTGTCCTCGTTAATTATATCATGAGGACAGAAGATATTCTGATAAGAAGAAAGAAAGTGGTGCTTTGCTTACTGTTTTAAAGAAAATTTGTAAAACTAAAGACTCTTTGGGAAAAAAGATAAAGCTATCATAAGTGCTTTTTCTCTATTTACAAGACATTTCCCCCAGCCGTAGCATCTCTGAAGTAATGGGAGTATTTCTGCCACAAAGCAAAGCTCTGTTCATAGCTGTCTTTGAAGGGTATTTATTAATGTTATGTCATGGTAGAGTACTACTAGGTAGAAAGTAGGGGTTTGACTTGGTCTGAGGCTGCAGAATCTCTCTCATGGTTTCCTAATGGACATACCCTGTGCTTTTAAGAACTACAAAGATTCAGTAAAGAAAGAAGTGTTTTTGAAACTATAGATTTTAAAACAACGCTGCTGTCCTAAACAAATCCTGTTTAAAGGAATTTTAAAGAGATACATTTTACTATATCAAAGAACATACATGTATTTACCTAAACATACTATACCTTTGTAATGATAAAACTTTTCCCCTTTATGGTGAAGCTTATTCCTATTAAGCCTAGACTGTGTTCTTTTTTTGGGGGGGGGGTCTGATAATGAATTTGTGAACTCTATCTTTGGTATATCTTTTATTAAACTGCACTGTTTTGTTTAGTCAAGGTAAATAAGTAATTATGTATTTGAATAACTTGGTGTGTCTTGAGTGTTGTGATATGAAAAGCATTGTGGTCTTTCTACACTAATGAAGTGCAAATAAAATTTTGTATTTATGAATGACAGTAGAGTTGCCACATTTATTTGTGTAATTACAAATTGTACATCTGACAGTATTTTTCAGAAACTCTGCATCTTAATCTTTTGAGCATTTTAGGTAAGAAAAATACAGCATCCACCACTATGGAAAACAGCCAGGCTGCTTCTCAAAAGGTTAAACATAGAACTACAGTATGACCCAGAAATTCCGCCTCTAGGTACGTACCAAAATAAAAATAGAAAGCACGGACCCAAACAGATACTTATACACCGGTGTTCAGAGCATTATTCACAATAGCCAGAAGGGGGAAACACACCACCTGTCCATCAACAGATCAGGGGGTAAACCTAAGTGGTCCAGGTGTACAGCAGAATATTGTTCAACCTTAAAGGAAATTCTGACCCCACGCCACAACGCGGACTAACCTGGAGGACATTGTGCTAAATGCAGTAAGCCAAGCACGAAAGGACAAGATTCCAATTATATGAGGGACCTAGAGTCGTCCAATTCATAGACAAAGTGGAATGGTGGTTGCCAGGGGCTGGGAGTAGGGGCAATGAGGAGTTAGTGTTTAATAGGGACGATTTTAGTTTGGGAAGATGAAGAAGTTCTGGCAATGGATGGTGGTGATGGTTATACACAATGTGAATGTGCTTAGTGTTATTTAACTGTACACTTTACAACAGTTAAATATATACTGTCCTCAAGAAAATGTTCTTGTTTGTACCTTTTACCATCCAACGGTCAGTCACGGGTTGTGTGAATTAGTGACCTGTTACTGCCACACCTCCCCTTGTGGCTCTGCTCTCTGATGCGGGGCTAGAACCCTGGACCATTCACCAGACCCTCCTGTTCCTCTTAAACCAACTGATAGGAGAGACTTGAGGGACTGGGAAGGAGAAGAGGAGGGATTTGCTTGCCATTTTCCTGTTGCTGTCAGCCCCCAGCTCCCAGCACCGCACGTACCAACAGCAGCCTTGGGGTGGGTCAGTGTCCTGCCTGCTGGGCCCCAGCCCCTGCTGACCCCTCCTCAGATGTCCGTCTGCCCAGCGGTCCTGCCCTTGCTCAGCATCAGCACCTGCCAGGCTGGCAGCGCCCTCAGAAGCTTGGGCCAGGCCGGTAGGGGACCTTTCTCTGAGCTCCGAAGTTTGGGTGACACTCTTCTTTTTTGCTGCCCTCAGCGCTGACAGACTATGCCTCCTTCAGTTGTCTGTCAGGGATTACCTCAGCGTTCCCTCTTTGTTGGGTTGGCATTTTAACAATGATGTGGCTACTATAGTTAAGAGTCTCTTATGGTTTGTCTCCATCTCTGATTTCGTCTTATTTTTCCCTCCCTTCCCCTATGATCCTCTGTTTTGTTTCTTAAATTCCACATGTGAGATCATGTGATAATTGTATTTCTCTGACTTATTTTGCTTAGCATAACACCCTTGCTTAGCATAGTTCCATCCACGTCGTTGCAAATGGTAAGATTTCGTTTTCTGATAGCTGAGTAATATTCTACTGTATATATACCACATCTTTATCCATTCATGGAGGGGAGGAGGGTGGGGGGATGGGGTAACTGGGTGATGGACATTAAAAAGGGCCCTTGATGTAATGAGCACTGGGTATTATTGCAACTGATGAATCACTAAACTCTACCTCTGAAACTGATAATACACTAAATTAAATTTAAAAAATAAAAGTTGAGCATTAAATTAAAAAAAAATTTTAAATGAAGTTTGAAAAAAAAATGATGTGGCCAGTTTCCCATAGTGAATCCCTGTTTTAAAATGCCTGCGGTTGCCAGGGTGGCTCAGTCAAACATCTGCCTCTGGCTCAGGTCATGATCCCAGGGTCCTGGGATCTAGTCCCACAAGGGGCTCCTTGCTCAGCAGGGAGACTGCTTCTCCCTCTGCCTGCTGCTCCCCCGCTTATGTGCTCTTTCTCTCTTTCTCTCTGACAAATAAGTAAATAAAATCTTTTTTAAAAAATAAATTTAAAAAATTAAAAAAAAAATGCCTGATTTCCATCTGTTTT
The DNA here is from genome assembly GCF_964656455.1 of Halichoerus grypus. Classification (NCBI taxonomy): domain Eukaryota; kingdom Metazoa; phylum Chordata; class Mammalia; order Carnivora; family Phocidae; genus Halichoerus; species Halichoerus grypus. The sequence goes on from NC_135724.1 coordinate 59,976,480, forward strand.
TCTGACCGCTAGAGGGCACGGTGTTGGGAGTGGTCTCGGGAAACATGCTCAAGGATGAGTAAGAAAAAAAGTTTGTTTGCCATGGGCATTTGTGGCTACTTCTGTGGCCTTTTATATTTATATTCGCTCCTGCATGTGTGCCTGTCCGCTGTAGTATCAACAAAAGAGCCCTTGTTCAGTAGCGTAGTTTCGGGGTTAAAGGTAGGAGTTTGCAAGATATCTTTGTGTGGTTTATAGCTCTTTCATTAGTTTTCCAGTATGCTTTCCCAGCTCTAGTTTTCCAGTATGCTTCTAAGGTTTTTCTCTATAGTCAGTAGGATTTTAGACAGTGTGACGAGGACATTACGGTGTTCTATACTACAATCCTCCACAGTCTTTTAGGGGCTGGTGATTCAATGCCAACTTTGTGAGTTTTCTTGACTCGTGGCCCGTCTTGCCCACGGGATGGTCCATCATGTGAGAAACTGAAACTCAATGCCATCTGTCTTGATTTTTAAAAAGGACTCTCCTTTTGAAAAACAGCTGTAAATAATGCATTATGTTTTTATAGTTCATTGTCCTAGATGAGTGCTCATTTGATTCTCAGAAACCGAGATGAGTAGAGAGACCGGTGTAAAATGAATTTTTAGTTGTCCATGTAGACAGAGAAGAACAAAGTCTGAGGAAGTACAAATAAAAATCACCTATCGCCCCAAGATCTGTAGATTTTGTTAAGGCCACAAAATCCTATCACTAGTCTGTGGAGTAGATATTAAAACGAGGTTGGATTTCACCTACTTCGTAGAGAGTTAACTGAGTCGGTTACTTCGAACACAGTAGGGGAATGACACGGTGGTTGTGTGTGTGAAAATCCTCATCACTTTCTTCTGCCTTCTCCATCATGGTGCTTATTTCAAGTTGGCAGGTGGTTTTGCTTAATGGTTCAAATTTGAATGTTAAAACCAAGGGTTGGTATTAATTGATGACACAATAAAACACAAGCTTAGCCCAGCTTGTCTCTAGCCGTAAACAATATACCTAACATTAGTAGGTTTTGTTTTGTTTTGTTTTGTTTTGTTTTCCATGAGCAACTCTCAGGGGAGAGAGAGTACTTGTACAGATTATTTATCACCTCGATGTTATAACTGCGCTGATAAATTGCAATTCAGGGTGGTCAGGACATGATACGCAGCCTGTTATTTAGTTGCAATACTGTAGTTGGCAGAGTTGAAATGTATTGGGTGGTTGCTATATGCAAGGCCCTGTGCCATGGTGCTCGAGGGGGGACAACAGATAAATGGGACAGTCTCCGCCCTTGAATTCAAATGCAGGAGACACAGGGACACCATTAAACAATGAATAGACTTCTGGGGAAGCAGAGGGAGAAGCCAAGGCCGGGGTGGGGGAAGGTGGGAGGATACTCTTCCCCTCGCCCTCAAGAATGAGTTGACTATAGACTGTTGGCCAGGCAGTGTATTCAAAAACCCAGGGGAACCTCTGGAAAAAGGCTACGTAGTAAAGGATGCGCTGTTAGCAATTCCAATAGCTTCCTAAACACTTGGCTGCTTCTTGTAAATGTTTGATGAAGCCTGTTCTCATGATAGAAGGTAATTACTGGAAATACAGTTGAACTGTCTGCCTGCATACAAAAAAAGTAAAGCATGTCTTGTTCCAATACATTTACAATGGTTACTGAAAAGAGTTCTGAAAAATCTGCCTTCGTATTTTTAGCAAGAGGAAGCTGATGAGTCTGATCTATTTGTAGACCAGCCAACCTCGTTCCTATGGCTTAAATCAACCGTTCAACAAACCGAGAGGGTAAACAGCCCCAGTTCATCTGCTATAGGTGAAAACGACTCACCGCACATGTCCAGTGGGATGGAAAGTTCCTCACAGTGCATACCCAGCAAAGACAGCAGGTGCTCCCAAAGCCGTGAGAGCTTTGTTTAGATCTCGGTGGGCAACACTTAACAACAGAATCCCTAGATTTTACTAGATTTCTTTCTTTAAAGAAATCACAGACCTTTCTGATGCTAGTCCAAATATGTTCAATAGATGGCTTGTGATGAAAATAGGTTACATTCCATTATATCAGAGAAGAACGTAGGGTTTGTAAGACAAATAAGGGATGCCAGTCCTGAAGGTCTCCCAGGAAGACACTGGTCCCAGTGTGTCTCAGTCCTGAGGCCTCCTAAGCTTTACCCTCCGGGTCAGCTAGTGAAGCCTAGGGTTACCTCAGGGGCCCTCCCACCCATGAAAGGACCTCTGCCCTAATTTGTTGGAATGCCCTAAACTCAGAAAAGAAGCTGTTCACTCCATGATTCAAAGCAGAAAGTTTTAATATACGAAACCTGTTCATTTGGATTCCCATCAAAGCATAATCCATCATCCAACAAGTACAAAGAACTGGAGACAGCTGGGAGGGGGAAGGCACTGGGCACCTGCAGGGGCTTCATGAAAATAAGGGAAGAGAAGGGTCAGAAAGAAAATGAGAGCAGAGACAACTGGGCTAAATTTGCATTTCCCTGTGTGGCTTCCGCCAGGCTGGGACAGAGGTGCCTCGGGGCCTCCTCCCACACAGAACCCTGAGCACCAGGACGAGTCCCATTTGCCACCTAGCGTCCCTCTCTCCTGTGAGTTCCAGTTCTCCCCTGCAGCTGGCATGTCTCCTGGGCCCAAATGAGCAGATCTCCCCGTTGGGAAGGCTCTCCTCTGTCCCCAGCTGGAGCCCCACGTCTCTCCGAAGCTCATCTTCTTGTAGGAGCCAGTCACACTCGCTCTCTGTGCTCTCACCCGTTGGGCTCACCTCACAGGTCACTGCCACACGGTTCTCCACAAAAATGTCACCAACAACCTGCTGGTGCTAAACCTGGTGGACAAGCATCAACATGCTTGGTGTCTCTGCAGCACTGAGCACTGAGCGTGCCCCCTGATGTCACACAGTGTCTGGGTGGCCCTTCCAGTAAGACCACTTCCTGAGCAATAGTAGAGCACAGCGGTCAGGAATATGGTCTCCAAAGCCAAGTCGTATGGGTTCAAATCTCAATCAGACTGCCTGCCAGCTAGCTGCATTATCATTTAGCAGATTACTTAGCTTCTGTGTGCCTCAGTTTCCTCATCTGACAAATGGGGATAATATTAGATGCTGGCTACTTCATAGGGTTGTTGTGAGGATTAAATGAGTGAATATCTGTGTACTTCCTAGAAGGAATCCTGGCACGCAGCAAATACTCAGTAATCAGCTATTACTGTCATAGCTTTATCAAACTTTTTATTTTCTAATAATTTTCCCCAAGTGGAGAGATCTTTTTCCCCGGCTCTACCCAAGATTCAGAGATAGCTCCTCCAATTGCTGGTATTATTTCATCCATTTGAGCCTCAAGGAGATTAGAAGCTTGTCCAGATCTGCAGAGCTAGCAGGGGGTAGAGCTAAGACCAAACCGCAAATCTTTGGACTCATTGCTGCCTTCTCTCACAGTCTCTGAAAAGATTTAGTAACACTTTGGGTTAAATATATAGTATATATTTAAATATATAGTAACCTGTTCCTTATCTATTTGTATTAACAACTCAATGGGCAATTGACTTCCTGCCAAGGGGAAGATGGCCCAAAAAGCTTGTGTTCTTATAGTCATTATAGTTCCTAAAAATCACTAGTGTGATTATAGCACAAGCCCTGCCTTTAGATATCTTTTAAAAGCAAACATAAATAGAAAACAACTATCAAGATGGTGAAATTTATTCCAACCATATTAATAATTATATTAACTATAAACAGCCTAAACCTACACATTAAAAGATAGATATTGTCATACAAAAAAGCAAGACCTAACTATATACTGCCTACAACAAACACATTTTTAAATATGACAAAGACCAGTTAAGATTGTAAAAAGTTATGTCATGAGGGGCGCCTGGGTGGCTCAGTTGATTAAGCGGCTGCCTTTGGCTCAGGTCATGATCCCAGGGTCCTGGGATCGAGCCCCACATTGGGCTCCCTGCTCAGCGGGGAGCCTGCTTCTCCCTCTCCCTCTGCCTGCTGCTCTGCCTACTTGTGCTCTCTCTCTATCTCTCTGTCAAATAAATAAATAAAATCTTAAAAAAAAAAAGTTATGTCATGAAAGCACTAATCAAAAGAAAGCTGGCCTGGTTATATTAATATCAGAAAAAGTTGATTTCAGAACAAGAAACATTAGGAAAAAAGAGGAGCATTATATAATGATAAAGGAATCAATTCACTTACTCAACTTGCAAGCACCTAACAACAGAGTTTCAAAATGCATGAGGCTAAAATTGGTAAAACTGAAAGGAGAGAAAAAACAGATCCACAATTGTAGTTAGATTTCAATGCTCAATAGGACAAGCAGACAGAAAATCAGTGAGGTTATCAAAGACCTAAACAATAGCTTGACCTAATTGAACTCCATCCAAGAACAGAACATACATTCTTTTCAAATGCACATGAAACATTTGCCAACATAGATCATATTCTGGGCCATAAAACAAACCTTAATAAATTCAAAAGAAAGGAAATCAGGGACACCTGCTTGGCTCAGTTAGAAGAGTATGTGTCTCTTGATCTTGAGATCATGAGTTTAAGCCCCACGTTGGGTGTAGAGATTCAATAAATAAACAAACAAACTTAAAAATTTTTTTTCAACAAGATTTTGTTTTTAAGTAATTGCTACACCCAACACAGGGCTTGAACACACATCCCTGAGATTAAGAGTTGCATGCTCCACCAACTGAGCCAGCCAGGCACCCCAAACTATAAATGTTTTAAAAAGAAGTAAATCATATGCAATATATTCTCTGGCCATAACTGAATTAAACTAGAACAATAACAGAAAATATCTGTAAAATCTCCAAATAGTTGGAAAATAAACAAAACACTTATAAACAACCCATGTGTCAAAAAGAAGTCAAAGAGAAATTTAAAAATGTTTTAAATTGAATGAAAATGCAAATACGACATATCAAAATTTGTGGAAGGTAGCTAAAGTAGTACACAGAAGAAAATTTAAAGCATTAAGGGCTTATATTAGAAAAGAGAGAAGGTCTTGGGTAACTGATCTAAGTTTTCACTTTAAGAAAGTAGGTGTGAGGGGAAAGCAAGTTAACCTCAATGTGAGAAGAGGAAGCAAATAATAAAGATGAAGCATTAATCAATGAATCAAGAACATAAAAATAATAGGAAAAAAATCAATAAACCAAAAACTGTATTCATACAACTCAACAACAACAAAAAGCAAACAATCCAATTTAAAAATGGACAAAAAATAGTCATTAGGGAAAAGCAACACAAAACCAAAATGAGATACCACTTCACACCCATTAAAATGACTATTATCAAAAAACCAAAATAACAAATGTTGGCTAGGATGTGGAGAAATTGCAAGTTTTATGCACTGCTAGTAGGAATGTAAAATGGTGCAGCCTCTGTAGAAAATGGTGTGGTGATTCCTCAAAATACTAAATATAGAATTACCATATGATCCAGCAATTCTACTTCTGGGTTTATGCCCAAAGAAGTGAAAGCAGGGACTGAAACAGATATTTTGTACATCCATGTTTATAGCAGTATTATTGGAAATAGTCAAAAGGTGGAAGTAACCCACCCAGTGCCCACTGATGGATGAATGAATAAACAAAATGTGGTGTGTGATATATACATAAAATGAAATATTATTCAGCCTTAAAAAGGAGGGAAATTTTGACACATGTTACAACATGGATGAACCTTGAAGACGTTATGCTAAGTGAAATAAGCCAGTCACAAAGGACAAATACTGACAAATAAATTGTTCCATTTATATAAAGTACCTAGAATAGTCAAATTCATAGAGACAGAAAGTAGAATGACAGTTACCAGGGCCCGGGGGGAAGGGGGACAGGGAGATAATGTTTAGTGGGTACAGAGTTTCAGTTGGGGAGGGTGAAAAAGTTCTGGAATTAGATGGTGGTGATGGCTGCACAACAATGTGAATGTACTTGATGCCACTAAACTGTACATTTAAAAATAGTTAAAATGGGAGGCGCCTGGGTGTCTCAGTTGGTTAAGCATCCGACTCTTGATTTTGGCTCAGGTTATGATCTCAGGGTTGTGGGCTCGGGTCCCACATGGCGTTTCGTGCTAAGCACAGAGTCTGCTTGGGATTCTCTCTCTGTCCCTCTGCCCTTCCCTCCTCTTGCGTGTTCTCTCTCCTTAAAATAAATAAATAAATCTTTTAAAAAATAGTTAAAATGGTAAATTTATGTTATATATATTTTATCACAATAAATATTTTAAAGAAATGGGGGTAAACTATTTTTGGAAAGATCAACAAATTGATAAACCTCTAGCCAAATTCATCAAGAAATACAGAGAAAAGACACAAGTTACCGTATTTGTACTGAAAGAGGAGACACCATTACAGACACTAAAGACATTAAAAGAATAATAATGAAACACCGTAAACTATTCTATGCCTAAAATTGTAATAACTTAAATCAAAATGAATGAATTTCTTGAAAACACAAACTGCCAAAACTCATTCAAAAGAAATAGGGAACTTTCTCAACTTGCTAAAGGTCACCTATAAAAAACCAACAAAGAACTTCATACTTAATGGTGAAATACTGATTGCTTTCCCTCTAAAATTAGGATGTTTGTTCTTTAATTAGTGTCATACTAGATGTCCTAGCCTGCAATAAAGCAAGAAAAAGGAATAAAAGGAAATAAATATAAAGAAAATTGTCTCTATTCACATATGGCATGATTGTCTACATAGAAATTCACAGAGAATTTATAACAGTTATTAGAACTAATAATAGACTTTAGCTAGGTTACAAGATATAAGGTCAATATACAAAAATCAGTTGTATTTTTATTTATTAGCAATAAACATTTTGAGATTGAATTTTATAATACCATTTAAATAGCACCCCTCCCCAGAAAAGCCAAGAAATTCTTAGATACAAATCTAACAACATATATGCAAGATCTGTATGCTGAAAACTATAAAATCTTGATTAAAAAAAAGATCTAAATGGAGAGATTACTGTTTTTATGGATTAGAAGTCTCAAAATTGTTAAGATGTCCACTCTCCCTAGACTTATCTATAGATTTGATGCCAATCTAATAAAAATCCCTAAAGAAGTTTTTGTAGAAATCAACAAGCTAATTCTAAACTTCATATGTAAAAGCAAATGAACTGGAGTAGTCAAAGCAATTTTGAAGAAGAACAAAATTAGAAGGCTCACACTTTTTGATTTCATGATTTAACTATAAATCTACAGTAGTCAAGACATGATGGAGAAGGATAGACATATAGATGAGTGGAACAGAATTAAGTCAAGAAATAGACCCACACATATATGGTGAATTGATTTTTACCAAATGTAGAAAGAGGCAAGTCAATGGAGAAATAATAAGGTTTTTTTCAATTAATGGTACTGGAACAATTAGATATCCCTATGCAAAAAATGAACCTCAATCTATTCCTCTCACCCTACCCAAAAAACTAACTCAAAAAGGATCACAGACCTAAATGTGACACTTGGAACTACAAATATCCTAGAAGAAAACAGAAGAGGAAAAGTCACTTCCTTCTCCATCTCCCCCACGAAGGATCCAAAAATACCTTACCACAACCTATTTTAGAAAAGCCAATAGAAGACGTATTTAGTGATTGAGCATGAATCAAATACCAAGAATGACGTTGTATGGCCATCCATTCAGTCTAGCATTTTCATTGGCTTTTTATTTTCCACCAAAAATGAAGGCAGCCCTCCCATCTGCTTAGTGATTTAAAAACATATGGATTGTTCTTAATCAGCTCCACAAATTTCCCACACTCCAAGCTGCTGAAATTGAAAACAAGTTTCAAGTATCTGCTGCTCAACTCTATCAAAAATTCTGTGATGCAGAGTTCAAAAGTCACATTCTCTATTCCTTTCTTTCATATTACTCCCCAGGTCAAGACAGCTCATAGGAGAGCTGGGTGAAGAAACCCATCGTCTTGACTCCTGGAATTGTCTTCACTGTGCTTGAAGTCATGCCTTCAACTAACATTGGAACAACCAGAGGAAACCTCTTGTGGAACCCATTATTACCTTTAGTGAAGGGCTGTTGTTGAAGACATTGTAAGCCTCAATTTATTTTTCCCCCACTATATTATAGTGTGTATATTAATTAAGCCACCTCAAACCCCTAGGGAAACTACTTGGACTATAAAACAATGAAATATCTTAGGGGTCCTGGAATAAAATCGCTTCTGCAATAATGCAAACTGTCCATCAGGGGGAACCAGAGCACTAACGATAAAGAAAAAAACCCTGCAGGTTAAAATAACATTTACAAATAGCAGCATTATTTCTAAATTGGAGTCTTTGTTATTTTAATGTTTTCTACCATATACGAAAGGCATTATTTGAAAAGATGGTATAACTTAGAAAAGGGAAGTAAATCTTTAAAATTATGCCCTACATTTTAGCAGTAATTTGAACTGACCTAATGAATTCAATTTGAACTCAGGGGAATTTTCCTAAATCCAAAGTGAAGATTTTTATGCACAAAGAAGTGTTAGAGGTGGACAGAGTATAATGGTAGTTTTAAAGATAATTCTTCCCATAACCTTTATTGTTTGGTTTTTATCTAGGTGTCATTCAAGGAAGACAAAAAACTATTTTATTCTCTACATCGATTTGGCAATTTGCTTTGTAAATTGTGGCCCTGGACCACACTGAGATCGGGACTCCTCGCTGTGGGCATATATGGCAGGAGCAGGTGAGGAAAAGGGAGGGGACTCAGCCAAGGGGTGATGGGTAAGGAATTCAAACAGCATGAAAGGAATAGCCAGGGGACTGGTTTCCACAAGGTGGCATACCCCCTGCTGATGGGAAAGAATTTTAGAGAGGACACCACAACGTCAGGTACAGCGTGAGGAACAAGGGGGCTGGAAATATATAAACTCTTCTGAGAAGGAGAAAAAGAGAGGGAGAATTTGAGTGGACACTATCATGAATTTTCTTTTTTTTTAAAGTTTTTATTTATTTATTCATTCGAGATAGAGAGATACAGAGAGAGAGAGAATATGAGCAGGGGGAGAAGTAGAGGGAAGGGGAGAAGCAGGCCCCCCGCTGAGCAGGGAGCCTGACGCGGGGCTCGATCCCAGGACCCTGGGATCATGACCCGAGCCGAAGGCAGACTCTCAACCATCTGAGCCACCCAGGTGCCCCCATCATGAATTTTCTAAGTATGGAACCTTGGCAAGAGTACCTTGAAGAGTTATGATCTAGCTTATACCACCTGGAAATAAAGCATGATTTCTCGTGCCATATGATGGCGTTAGGTAATGATTAGGTTTAGGATGTAAGAAAAGGATACTAACTCTCCCCTGGTTTCTCCTTGTCAATTGGGGTCAGGCAGAGAGAGTTCTTGGTGAGGCCGTTGCGAGGTAAACAGGAGGTGAGGAGAGAAAGGTAGTTCTCTCTGGGCCTCTCAGAAGTTGGGGGATCGTCAACAGGTGGCCAGCAGTGGCTCCCAGAGGGAAGACGGTCCTGCGGACTGGACAGAACGTGCTCCTCAAGGGCAGGATCTCCAGAGGTTTTTAGTTTGGCTCTATTCTATCTTCATCTTTTCTTTTCTTTTTTTTTTTTTAAGATTTATTTATTTATTTTAGAGAGAGAGGGAGGAGGGGAGGAGCAGAGAGAGAGGGAAAGAGAATCAAGCAGACTCGCTGCTGAGCGTGGAGCCCCACGTGGGGCTTGATCTCATGACCCTGAGATCAGGACCTGAGCTGAAACCAAGAGTTGGATGCTTAAGTGACTGTGCCACCCAGGCGCCCCTGTCTTCATCATCTTTATCACAGGATAACATACATAAATCATGAATTGCACAGCTGATAGACTTTTCTTGAAGTGAGCAAGAAAGGGTGACACCAAAGCCTCAGAAGAACCCTCTTACACACGATCCTAACCTCTCACTCCAGAGACTGGTTTGCTGGGTTTTGAACTTTCTACAAATGAATTATTCATAAGGTGCTCTTTCATGTTACTTCTTCCGCTCAACATTATGTGTGTGAGATTTATTTATCTGTGTTGTCGTAGCAAGTCATGGTGTGTCCATCCTCATTGTGTCCAGTAATCCATTGTAGGACTAAACTGATTTATCCATCCTGTGTAGATTTATCCATCCTGTGTAGCTTGCAGTTATTAAAAATAGGGCTGGGGAATGCCTGGGTGGCTCAGTCGGTTAAGTGTCTGCCTTTGGCTCAGGTCATGATCCCTGGGTCCTGGGATCGAGCCCCGCATCAGGCTCCTTGCTCGGCAGGAAGCCTGCTTCTCCCCCTGCTTGTGCGCGCTCTCTCTCTCTCTCTCGCTGACAAATAAAATCTTAAAAAAAATAAAAAATAAAAATAAGGCTGATGTGAACATTCCTGTTCGTTCTTTTGGTGAATACAGGTATGAATTTCTGTTGGGTGTACCTAGGAGTAGAATTACTGGGTCACAGGGTATGTATATTCAGCTTTTTTTTTTTAAGATTTTATTTATTTATTTGACAGAGAGATAGCACAAGTAGGCAGAGTGGCAGGCAGAGGGAGAGGGAGAAGCAAGCTCTCCGCTGAGCAGGGAGCCGGACGTGGGACTTGATCCCAGGACCCCAGGATCATGACCTGAGCTGAAGGCAGCCACTTAACCGACTGAGCCACCCAGGCGCCCCTATATTCAGCTTTAATAGATACTGGCAAAGAATTTCCCCACAGTATTGGTACCAATTTACAGCATGTGTGTTTATCAGCAGCTGTATAATTAAGCTGCTGGTATTTAATATTACTAAAATAATAACAATTTATTATTTTATAATAAAATACTATAATTATTCAAATAATCGAATACATATAACTAGTAATTATAATCATATTAATATAACTTCTCAGCAAGTTGAAATTGCCTATTTTTTTTTCATCTTATCCACTCTGATGGGTATATAATGGTATTTCATTGTGGTTTTAATTCTTTTCTTTTTCCCCATCTTTTGCCCATTTTTCCTATTGTGTTGTCTGCATTTTACATATTGATTTGTAGGAGCTCTTTATATATATTGGATATTCTCCTGAAATATTCTTATAGAGATATGAATGCTAACTCATGACACCAGAGGAACCAATGTCTCTGAGCAGAGAGAGCTTCAGGGAGAAAATCCAAAATGGTGAGTCCTTACTTGGTCGCAGTGGGGCTTCCCAGGACTGTGGTTCAGAGAGCAGCAGATGCCAACACCATCTTGCTTGGATCAATTCCAGGAAACAAGGGCATAAGTTAAACTCAATCCAAAGGGTATGTGACTTTGTGTTTTACTGGACAACTTTTTTGTCACATCTTCCAAAGAAAGTCACAAAATGTTTGAGAGCAAGTTCTGGAATGAGCCATTCCTTCAAATTGTGGTCCACGTGATTTGTTGGCAAAGCAAGGAAGTTTCACATATGGCTAATGACACCCTTTACTATGAGCCCAACCTGGCACTAAACAGGGTGTTAGCATTGTTTCACTGTTTTGGAAACAATAACACTTAGGTTCAATCAGATGAATTTATAAAGCAAATACTAGCCACCATCGCTCAAGAGTTAGGGCTTTTCAGGTTAGCCTGTTGAGAGTCAGGAAGGCTGGAGACTTTCTCAGGGATGACCCTGACTCAGGTTTTAATCCTATGTCTGCAACTCCTGGCAGGCTGCCCCTTGAGTCCTCTTACTTCAAGACTGAGAGCCAATTACTCACCCCAACAGGCCCCCGGGAATAGCTCACGTCTCTCCAGGTGGATGAGTGGTCATGTGGAGAACATATTCGATAAAAACCATGAACACCTGCTGGTTTGACCTAACCTAAAAATAAGGCATGCCTGCTCAAAACCATCCTGACTCTTTTGTGCGTTTTGTGCCTGGTATAATTTGTGAGGACTACTTGAAACTGCCACTTAAATTAAATCCATTTCACGTTACAAGAAAGGTCTGATTTCATAGGAAGAAATACTTTAAATTCAAGGCAGTGCAAAATCTCTAGCCATCTGCCGCCCTGATGTAAAACTCTTGGTGTGCTCCTGGCTGAGGGCAGCTGCAGCTAGCTATTCCATTTCTAACAGAAGCCTGGCTTTGTCATTGCCAAGGTCACTCCCAGCCCCTCCCTGTCACTCACTGCCCCAGGCTGCAGGCTGAGGGAGCTGCCTCAGACGCTTTCATTGACTCTCTCCCTCGGTTCAAATTCCCTTTTTTCCCTGCCTTTTGTCCTTGGGTATAGGATTTTCATTTTTTTCCACCACGATACTGTGTTCTCATTATGCCACGCCTTCACCTTGAATGCCCAGCAGCTGTCCCTTTCAGGTGTTCTGGTGCTTTTCTCTGCCGTTGGTATTAACTTTCTTCACCAACGTTTTATAATTTTTCCGTTCATTAGGGAAAAAACGCTGTAAGTCCTACATACACTTTAAGTTCTCACCAGAACAGCGCAGCGCACTACGCCCCCCTCGCTCCACCGCGTGCGAGCCTAGCAGCCGCCTGGCCTACCTCCTTGCAGAGCCCCACCCTGCTGGGCTCGGGGAGGCGGCCACGTTGCCGTGGCAACGAGCCACCCGCCGAGTCAGCTCGCGGCCACTGTGCTTCGCTGGGGCTTCGGCCGCGGGCCCAGCCAGCAGAGCCTCCCTCCGCACTGCGGGGAAACAGCCCATTAGGCGCCCTACAAGTCCTGGCAGGATCCTGCCAGCTCCCTGTGCTCACTTGTCTTGGCGGTTGCTTGTGAGGGTGAATCTCCCGCCCAGTGAGGGTCCACCGGAAGCTCTAGCTATGTTCCCCACAGGGAAATCAGTCCTCACTCTGTCCTCCGAGTCGGTTTATTCGAAAGCCAGGAACGAATGCCTTAAGCTGAAATGATGGTCTCCACCTGGTCTTGGTGTCTTCTTACGGAATTTGTTTGGGGGCGGGGAGAAGAGAAAGACTCTTAAGAAACGGAAGGGGTAAAATCCAGGCGGATGTTCTCTCATTGGCAGTTTTTATTGTATTTTCAACATCTTGCTGCTCTTAAACGGCAGGAGTAGCTCGATCTGCCCAGGGAAGGGTTCCCATCAGCCCCGTGGAATTTCTCTCTCCAGTGCTTCTTTGTGAAGTAGCTGGAACACAACATGGAGGGACCCACAATCATTTATAAACTGCTTTGTAACAAAAGATGTCAATGTCACCAGGACAGGCAAGTAAGTCCCAGAGAGGGAGCTGGGGAGGGATGGGCCTGGTGGCCTCAGCTGCCGCCAGCCGCCAGTCTGACCTGAAGATAAAAATCCCTATTGATCTGACGACTGTCTGGGCACTTCTAGATCATGAAGTAAAAAAGGGCTTATTCTTTGCCTCCTGTGACTGAGCTACTAATGATGCTGATATTAATAACCATGTTCAAACCGAGAGGCCGGTTCCTCACAGGCTGTAAATAAAGGCAGCAGCGGCTGGAGACAGGGTGGCCGGGGTCGGAGCTCGCCTGTCTGGGGACCAAAAAGCCAGCTCAGTTCATAACGTCCACTGACTGTATCTCAGAAAGGGCCCTGCCTGAGCTCGAATGGATTTCGATTTTAGCTTTCAGTTTGCCACTTACCTGACCATGAGCTGGAAAATGCCCTGGACTTCCTACAGCCTCTATCTCCTGCCATCGGGAGAACGAGATTGTGGGGGGGATACAGCATCTGTGTGGAGGAGACAGATCCTGGCCTGGAGTGTTCAAATTCCCGCCATTTCGGGTGCCTGGGTGGCTCAGTTGGTTAAGCGTCTGCCTTCAGCTCAGGTCATGATCCTGGAGTCCTGGGATCGAGTCCCACATCGGGCTCCCTGCTCGGCGGGGAGTCTGCTTCTCCCTCTGACCCTCGCCCTTCTCCTGCTCTCTTTCTCCCTCTCTCTCTCTCAAATAAATAAATAAAATCTTTAAAAACAAAATAAAACAAATTTCCCCCATTTGGTGCCACAGAGAAGGTCCCGTGCCCTGGGAGCCAGGCAGAGCTGCAGAGAGGCCGGTGCCATTCTTCCCCGCCAGCTACCCCGACAAATCCTCCGTGGCTCCCCCCACACCTTCCTCTGCATCTGCCCCCACCCTCCGCAGGCCCAGCAGCCTCTCCTCACGGGAAACTGGAGTAGGCCCTTGGCTTCCAAGGATTTATTATTGGCTATTTGGAAGCCCTTCAAAGATGACTCTAAAGCATCAAAAGACTCTGAAGCATCAAAAGAGGCATAACAATGATTTTGCTGGAGCTGGAACCAGAGCCTGAAGCTCGCCTGCCTGTGAGTGCTCCCGAAAGCTCCTCCTGACCCCCTGTGCTGCACAGGCTGGACCAGCCTCTGGAAAGAGAAGCCATGGCAGACTCAGCTGGGGCTTTCTGACCTTGCCCCGCTCCCCCCTCCCCCCCCAGTCTCAGATTCTGCATGGCTTACTGGATGATTCTCGTGGCTATGATGAGAACTGTGTACTCTAAGAAAAGTCTGGATGTGTGAAAATCCGAACAAAATAAAGTTGGTTAATTGGGGTCATTACAAAATGATGGCAATTTCCTTGCTTTGCAAAATGATTCACTGTCAGATTGCTTTAAATAGTAAGCTCCCTCTCTGACTTTTAAAACAGGTGCTCTCAAATAGATGGAACCAATTTCCAGGAATATATTCATGCCTATATCAAGACACACCATATTTATGTTTTCATTCATTCAGTTATTTATTCCTTTCTCCTGCTTTAGCTGCCAGCTGCAGGGGAGGGGAGGAAACGCCGTGGGGAGCCAGGCTCTATGTGGAGGTGGGGGCAAGGACAAGAATTTGGGATTGTGAACGTTAAGGTGAACTTCTTGACTCCACAGGCTGCTGAAAGCTGCTTGACATGTGGGTTATAATTACTTTTTGTGCCTGTGTCCCCAACTAGATTGTGAAGGAAGGCAGGGGACATGTCAGTCTTTGAAAATGAGTGTCTGACCCAAAGCAAACATTCAATGAAGGTATGCTGACAATAAATATATCTGGCAAGAAAGAGACACAGAGAGAGGAGGGAGAAAGGGAAGGAAGGCAGGAAGGCAGGCAGGCAAGCTATGTACTTGTATATAGCTGCGGTATTTCTGGGTAGGCGCGTGAATGGCCAAAACCTTACAGAGTTATTGAAGAATTGCTATTTCTCTGTAATTCTAAGACAGAGAAAGAGAAGTCTTTATGCTCATGCAAGCCTCATTATCCTATTGTAACTTGACAGTTTAGCATTAATTGCTACACAGAAAGCAAATGTAACTCATTTGTGAAAACACAAATTGCAGTTGTGCTTTTTTTAACCTACTAATACAAATTGAATAATAAGTTGGTGAACAATCAAACCTGCAATTGATGGTATTGATTGCAAGAACGATTAGGGAGGTAGGCCATGTTAAAATATAGTCCACAACTCCCAGTGATTGTTGGAGGTCAGCCTTTTTAGTAAAAAGGGTTAGTTCATTGCTCAGGTTCATTTTTTTTTTACTAATTATTACCTCCTGCCCCTCCCTGTGAATTTACCCAAGAAAACAGCACCGCCTGTCACCTAGGAAACTGGCTCACGCTCGCTGATAGAGTTTGAAGACAGCACCCTTTCTCATTATAAATTTGCATTTGCAGCTGGGCTCTGGGTGAGCTTCCCCGGGGACAGAAAGCTAATCCGATGAGGGTAAATGAGGGTGCTGGGGCCCCATACCACCCACCTGACATCCTGAGGACTGAGCCCCTGGGAGCCCACAGATCTGCCTCTGCTGCCCGGCCACGGAGTGTGTTTAAGCTATTAAACACACCCACTTCTTTAAGAAGGAGGCTGCAGGGGCGCCTGGGTGGCTCAGTCGGTTAAGTGGCTGCCTTCAGCTCGGGTCATGATCTCGGGGTCCTGGGATTGAGCCCTACGTTGGGCTCCTTCCTCAGCGGGGAGCGTGCTTCTCCCTCTCCCTGCCACTCCACCTGCTTGTGCTCTCCCTCTATCTCTATCAAATAAATAAATAAAATCTTTAAAAAAAGGAGGCTGTGAAATGTTTTTGTTTGGAAAATGATTTAAAATAATAATAATGCTCTCTGAATTGTAACTCTGCAAGGCCGGGTGGTTGCTTTGCTTTAACCACCTTTCTTTTCACCAAGTTCCCAAAGAGTCTGCAGGTGAGCACTGAACTTGAGACTGATTGAGAGGAGGACAAAGGCCTTGGATTCCCAGTTTAGTCAGATTAATTTAAAAGGGGGTGAGGGAGAGTGTGCCTGGACAAAAGGAATCCCATGGCACTTGTCAGCAGGCTAAGTCTTTATTCAGTGGCTTTGGCAACGGCGGCTCCTTTCTCTGCCCCGTGGTGTGCCTGTTGGCTCAGGGACTTCTGTCGAGAGAGTCTGTGCTCCAGCTGTATGCAAAGTGCGGGGTCCCAGGGTGGGCGCAGTGGAGCCAGGCAGCTGCACGCATTCTCTCTCTACCACTGGTTTCCCCTGCCTTCCTCCTGCTCCCCTTGGTGTGATGACAACAGCTAACTAACACTGTTAGCTACTAGGTGCTATCCTAAGCACATCGCATGTATGAAATGACTTAATTCTTACAACACACTATGAGATGGGCACTTTTGTATTCTGATTTTAGACCTGGGGACTCACAGACACACAGTTCTTGGGGTTTGTCTGGCCCCAGAGCCAGGGGTAGCTGGGTGAGGGCATGGTCTGGCTTCAAGACCCTCGGCACTCTGCCCCCCCCCCCCAGCCCCATGCACTTGCAGCCGGTGTGAGAGGTTCTGCCCGGGACATGGATGGGAGTGCGAGGCACAAAGCTCCGGATTTTGCAGGTTCAGGAGCCCAGACCAAGGTCTGCCAGGCTAGCTGTTATCCAGCACCGGTTCCCCCTCTGTGCCCTGGACAAAGGATTGCCACCTCCTCCCCATCTGTGGCTCCTTGGCTCCTTGTCCTGAATTGTCCCCTCCTGCGCACAGCCTGGTTTCAGTGCCAGGGGCAGCACCAGTGCCCAATGCTCCCTGCAGGACAGTTGGAATCCAAGGTAGAAGATGCTTCATACTTGTCCAAAGGGAGGCTATATATATGTATGTCTTATACCCAGGAAAACACCTGACTAGTTAATGATCTTAAACGGCATTTTATGAGCACCTGCCCGTGCCCAGCTGTGCTGGGGGTGGTGTGTGATGCTCTGTGGCGGCAGTGGAGGATCCGTGCCTCATGCGCTGACCTTCCAAAAACAGTGAGAAGACCAAGGAATTAACAAGAGGCATGAGGAAAAGCCAAGGTGATCATAGGAAAAGGAGTGATGGCAGAGTGAGGGGACGCCTTAGGTAGAGTGCGCAGAGAACAGCTCCAGGGACAGGTGCCGGGATGGGCTTTGGAGCAGGAATGAACCAGATGTGCTGGGCCAGCAGAGGACAGGGCAAGAGGCAGGCAAATGGCCACGCAAGGCCCCGAAAGCCTGGGAGAGGGATCTGCCTTCATTCTAGCTGCAATTGTTCACCTAAGAGTCAGGAAGGCAGCTGGGCTGGTGAAGTATCCACTGCGCAGTTTCTCGTACAGATGAGGTGAGATTATGCATAAACGTTGCTGACACAAAGCAGTAGATGGGAAAAAAAGTGCTTCCTGTAGGTCAAGAACTTGGCTGCGTCACCTTGTTATGCCCAGTCGTGTGCAGGCTCAGAGATGGGACCTTCCCCAGACCCACCCAGCAGTCAGTGGTCTCCTCTGCCCCCACTCGCTGCTTCAGTGGGCGCCACTCTGACGACAATGAGTCACGTTCATCGACAGTCCCCCATGGGCCAGGCATTGCTAAGCGGGGGTAAATCAAATGTGAGTGATTTGGAGAGTACAATATTTGAGTTTGTGTTGAACTTATAAAATCATTTTCATATCTGTGATTGATCTTATGCAGTCCCTTTTATACAAAGGGGGTGTGTGTGTGTGTGTATTTCCTAATATTTGAATGTGCTTGTAATATTACAATACAACAAATGAGTGGGGGAAAAAGGGGAATAAACAGAAGGTAAGGATTTTGAAAGAGAGAACTAAAGATGGAAAAAGAAGAAAATATTTAGCAAATTAAGAGATCAGGGTTTTATTTTGTTTTTGCTGCAAAGGGCAGTAATTTGTTATTTTTTGTTACTTGTCTCAAGGATAATGAGCCCAAGTTCCCACACTGAAATCTAACTACAGTAGTCAAAAATCTAAAACATTTTTCATTTGGTAATAGATACTCAAGTCCTTGATTAAGATGGAATATCCAGAATGTTCTGGACCCCCTACATCACACCAGGCACAAAAATGAACTCAAAATGAACCACAGGCCTAAATCTAAGAACTAAAACTACAAAACTCTTAGAATATGACTTAGGAGTAAATCTTCATGACCTTTGGTAGTGGCATCAGATATGGCACCAAAAGCATAAGCAACAGGAGCGCCTGGGTGGCTCAGTTGGTTAAGCATCTGCCTTTGTCTCAGGTCATGATCCCAGGGTCCTGGGATTGAGCCCTGCATCAGGCTCCCTGCTCAACGGGGAGTCTGCTTCTCCCTCTCCCTCTGCTCCTGCTCTCTCTCTTGCTCCCTCTCTCTCTCAAATAAACAAATAAAATCTCTTTTAAAAAAAAGCATAAGCAATAGGAGAAAAAAATAGGTAACTTTAGACTTCATCAAAATTTAAAAATCTGTGCTGCAAACAATGTTATCAAGGAAGTGAAAAAGCATCTATACATCCATGAAATGAAGTCTGTCTGTATCGCAATATTTGCAAATCATACCCAATAAAATATTTATATCCAAAATATGTAAAGAAATCTAACAATTCAACAATGAAAAGACAAATAACCCAATTTACAATGGGGGAAGGATTCGAATAGACATTTATCCAAAGGAAATATACAAATGACCATTAAACATGAAAAAATGCTCAGCATCATTGGTCATTAGGGAAATGCAAATCAAAACCACAATGAAAAGCCATTTTACACCCATATGGATGGCTAGCACAAAAAGACACACAATACCAAGTGTTGGCAAGGATGATGGTAGCGACGTTAAATGTGCTGCTGCTTGGAAAGAAGTTGGGCAGCTCCTCAGAAAGTTAAACACAGAGTTACCCTATGACCCAGCAATTCTACCCTCTTGGATAGATGCCAAGAGAATGAAAACATGTCCACATAAAAACTTGTAGCCCCAAACCAGAAACAACCCAAATGTCCATCAACTGATGAACAGATAAACAAAATATCATCTACCCTTAAGAGGAATATTACTCAGCCATAAAAGAAAGAAATGCGGCAACACTGGTAAGCCTTGAAAACATTACACTAAGTAAAAGGAGCCAGCCACAAAAGACCTACACACTGTATCATTCCATTCAGATGAAATGTCCACAGTAGGCAAATCCCTAGAGACAGAAAGTAGATCCGTGGTTGCCAGAGGCTGGGAGTGAGGGTGGAGAATGGGGAGTGACCGCTGGCTGTATGAGCTTTCCCTGGGCGGTGATGAAAGAAGCAGGTGCCCTAGTGCAGCCCCATCCTGTAACTTAAGAAAATGGGAGAAAAGAAAGAAAATAAGAAGGTGAGATACTGAGAAATTAAAAGAGCAAAAAGCTTTTCAGATTCAAATCAACCCCCTGGTCTTATCTGTGGTTCTGAACAGAGACTTAATACGTGGAGGGAGAGGGTCTCCTCTCTGGTTTCCTACTAAAGAATGTTTTATTTTATTTTATTTATTTTATGTTATTTTATTTTATTGTGGGGTTATTTTTTTAAGGAAAAAACGTTTTAAAATAATGCTAAAAAATAAGCACAAGGTTAAATATTTTCAAGTTACACTATATAACAGCCAGGAAAGCCACTTATGTTAGAATTTAAGGGAAAAGGCAGAAAATTAAATTAATATAGTGTAATAATGACTATATTTGACAAAAAATGCAAGAGTCCCATGGACATGGAAAATGTTGAAGAGGACTACAGTTCTTTCAGCAACTCTTAGTTTGTTATTTTAAATTATGCAGAATAATGTACACTCAAAAAATTGCTCTTTGTTGAGTATGCATTATCTTAATGACAAAAACGTTAACCCTAAGGATTTAATTTTAAAACAGAAGAAACAATAAGCCAGTGGGAGGTTGAAGACCTCAGTTTTTGTCTCTGATCTTGGCTAAAGTGGGGTCCGGATGGTATGTGGAAAGGGCCTCATTGCTCCACGTACTCTGAATTTAATGGACCACTGTGGATGAATCTTCTCTAGGTTTTCCAGAAATACTTTCATTCCCTCTTCCATTTCACACCAACATGTTTCTTCTATACATATGGATAAAACATTTTTTGTATTGTTGGCTTGGCCACAGCCTTTGGCCTTTACAGCTGGTTCTCAGCCTTCTCTGAGCGTCAGAATTACCCCAGGAAACTTGGAAGATACCCCAATGCTTGGCCTCTGCCCGGAGACCTGGATTTAACTTGACTGGTATGGGGCCAGGCATCAGAGTTCCGGGTAATTCTCATGAGCAGGGATGCAGGGGTTTGGCACCATTTGACATTTTTGACATATTTTTCTCCTGGAAATGTGGAAATTGGGGAATAATGTTTCTGTCTTGGAAATTGGAGGTGAGGAGGAGAGACAGGGCCAGTGGCTGGGGGGGCACAGAGTCGGGCTGGGGCACGAAGGATGTGTGTGAGTTGTCATTATGAGCCACACAGCCTGAAAGAGCACAGGCAGCAGGTTGGTGAAGAGGAGAGGGTGATAAAGAGATTGCCCGCAAGGGAGAAGAAAGCCAGCTTTCATGGCAAGTGTGCACGCAGGAGACAGACCCCGGTCTCTTTGTAACAAGGTAGGACTCCTTCAAAGTAGGAAGTTGGAACTTTTCTCTGCTGGAAATAAGTGGGGGCGGGGTAGGAGGGATGAAAAGGCAGGAAATAAGAACTGGAAGATCTCTTGAGAACAGTTACTCTGCTAATGTCAGTGCTTTGTGAGGGAGTCCTTGATCTGGATGTCGGGAACTGAAGGGCTGCTGTTGGTTGTGAGTCTCCTCAGAAGGTCAGGTAGAATTTTCTGGGCATTTGTGCATAAATGCATTTTAGAGCGGAGAAAGATTTAGGTTTTATTCTCAAAGGAGTCCACGACCTCATAATTTAAAACAACGACCCTACAGAAGGAATATTTCAATGACATCTGTCCTTCCAAACCTAGGAATTTATTTATTTATTTTTTTATTATGTTATGTTAATCACCATACATTACATCATTAGTTTTTGATGTAGTGTTCCATGATTCATTGTTTGCGTATAACACCCAGTGCTCCATGCAGAACATGCCCTCTTTAATACCCATCACCAGGCTAACCCATCCTCCCACCCCCCTCCTCTCTAGAACCCTCAGTTTGTTTTTCAGAGTCCATAGTCTCTCATGGTTCGTCTCCCCCTCCGATTTCCCCCCCTTCATTCTTCCCCTCCTGCTATCATCTTCTTATTATTATTTTTTAACATATAATGTATTATTTGCTTCAGAGCTACAGATCTGAGATTCAACAGTCTTGCACACTTCACAGCGCTCACCATAGCACATACCCTCCCCAATGTCTATCACCCAGCCACCCCATCTCTCCCACCCCCCACCACTCCAGCACCTTCAGTTTGTTTCCTGAGATTAAGAATTCCTCATATCAGTGAGGTCATATGATACATGTCTTTCTCTGATTGACTTATTTTGCTCAGCATAATACCCTCCAGTTCCAGCCATGTCATTGCAAATGGCAAGATTTCATTCCTTTTGATGGCTGCATAATATTCTATTGTATATATAACCACATCTTCTTTATCCATTCATCTGTCGATGGACATCTTGGCTCTTTCCACAGTTTGGCTATCGTGGACATTGCTGCTATAAACATCGGGGTGCATGTACCCCTTCGGATCCCTACATTTGTATCTTTGGGGTAAATACCGAATAGTGCAATTGTTGGATCGTATGGTAGCTCTATTTTCAACTTTTTGAAGAACCTCCATAACTGTTTTCCAGAGTGGCTGCACCAGCTTGCATTCCCACCAACAGTGTAGGACAGTTCCCCTTTCTCCGCATCCCTGCCAACATCTGTCATTTCCTGACTTGTTAATTTTAGCCATTCTGACTGGTGTGAGGTGGTATCTCACTGAGGTTTTGACTTGGATTTCCCTGATGCCGAGCGATGTTGAGCACTTTTTCATGTGTCTGTTGGCCATTTGGATGTCTTCTTTGGAAAAATGTCTGTTCATGTCTTCTGCCCATTTCTTGATTGGATCATTTGTTCTTTGGGTGTTGAGTTTGATAAGTTCTTCATAGATTTTGGAGACTAGCCCTTTATCTGATATGTCATTTGCAAATATCTTCTCCCATTCTGTTGGTTGTCTTTTGGTTTTGCTGACTGTTTCCTTTGCTGTGCAGAAGCTTTTTATCTTGATGAAGTCCCAATAGTTCATTTTTGCCCTTGCTTCCCTTGCCTTTGGCGATGTTTCTAGGAAGAAGTTGCTGCGGCTGAGGTCAAACAGGTTGCTGCCTGTGTTCTCCTTTAGGATTTTGATGGACTCCTGTCTCACATTGAGGTCTTTCAACCATTTTGAGTCTATTTTTGTGTGTGGTGTAAGGAAACGGTCCAGTTTCATTCTTCTGCGTGTGGCTGTCCAATTTTCTCAACACCATTTGTTGAAGAGACTGTCTTTTTTCCACTGGACATTCTTTCCTGCTTTGTTGAAGATGAGCTGACCATAGAGTTGAGGGTCCGTTTCTGGGCTCTCTATTCTGTTCCATTGATCTATGTGTCCGTTTTTGTGCCAGTACCATACTGTCTTGATGATGACAGCTTTGTAATAGAGCTTGAAGTCTGGAATTGTGATGCCGCCAGCTTTGCTTTTCTTTTTCAACATTCCTCTGGCTATTCGGGGTCTTTTCTGCTTCCATACAAATTTTAGGATTATTTGTTCCATTTCTTTGAAAAAAGTGGAAGGTATTTTGATGGGGATTGCACCGAATGTGTAGATTGCTCTAGGTAGCATTGACATCTTCACAATATTTGTTCTTCCAATCCATGAGCATGGAACGTTTTTCCATTTCTTTGTGTCTTCCTCAATTTCTTTCATGAGTATTTTATAGTTTTCTGAGTACAGATCCTTTGCCTCTTTGCTTAGATTTATTCCTAGGTATCTTATGGTTTTGGGTGCAATTGTAAATGGGATCGACTCCTTAATTTCTCTTTCTTCTGTCTTGTTGTTGGTGTATAGGAATGCCACTGATTTCTGTGCATTGATTTTATATCCTGCCACTTTACTGAATTCCCGTATGAGTTCTAGCAGTTTTGGGGTGGAATCTTTTGGGTTTTCCACATAAAGTATCATATCATCTGCAAAGAGTGAGAGTTTGACTTCTTCTTTGCCGATTTGGATGCCTTTGATTTCTTTTTGTTGTCTGATTGCTGTGGCTAGGACTTCTAATACTATGTTGAATAGCAGGACCACAGGGGATCTTGCTAGCTGAGTGAATCTGGGCAAATTGTGGCTTAACTTCTCTCCATGGAGCTTCCTTTGTCCACCAAAAGCATGACAATAATAGTGATAAAATACTCCCCCAAGAGTTGTTGTGAGAATTAAATGAGATACTGTATGTCAAACTTTTTGTACATTCAAAACACACAGACAAGTTCCAATTAATTAGCTATGTGACCTTCCAGCAAGTCACTTAACCTCACCAGTTTCAATTCTCTCCAAGTCTAAATTCTCTTTCCAAACAGCCTCCTTGGATTATGGAGAATTGTAATTAGCATACTGAGCACCAGCTTAATTTGTGCCAGCTCCTGCTATCCCTGCAATTACACTGTTTATATGTAACTGGCCCCCCAAGTCCCTGAATGGTGCCGGGGCACTCAGCTAAGAAAACAGTGTCCAATCCTATTGACACTTCTCCTTTCCTTAGCAAACCCTTGTTCGCTGAGGACACAAAGGTACACTTCTGAGCAGCCCCTAATGAACTGATAAGATTGAAAAAATGCAGTTTGAATTCTCAAGATTTTTCTTTGGTTGAGTGATGGGAACAGAAATGACCCTACACATGCATAGTGCACACCTTCCTTTGCTAATTCTATTTGGATGGACTGTTGCAATTAGCTATGACTGCCACTTGAAGCATTTTTAAACTGAAAGGAAATCTTAACTGACCTGAAATCACCATCAAGATGTATGTTTATGTGTGTGTGGGTGGATGTGGGTGGGGGCACAAGTGTGCATCCAACAGAAATCTGTATAGTCAGGAAGGTTTGACTGAATGAGACTTAGAATCTGCTGGTTGATTCTATTTCCCACCCAAACATCTGAGTCAGCCCTAATTAAGGCTCATTCATTTAGCATATAAATTTTGCCAAACATAAGAGAACACAAAAATGACTAATCATTGCTTTGGCCCTCAAAGAGTCTTTTTAAGGAGCCAATATATAAGCAAGGATGATGTATGCTGATGTGTTAGGGGAGATGGGTGCTGCTGTGGGACACGAAGGAAAGAATAAACAACATCCCCTGGATGCAGGTAGGAGAGGGCTGGTGAGTAATCTAGAAAGGAGGTGACCATTTTTGTCTTTTCCAAAATTGTGTTCCCCCAATTATTAAGGTTCGGTCCCTGCTCATCATTTTAAAGAAAGATAGTAGCTCTTGCCCTCTGTCAAGTTTAAGTTCTCCTGTTTGGGAACATGACATTATCTTGCCCTCTGTCAAATTTAAGTTCTCCTGTTTGGGAACATGACATTATCCCCAAGCTAAATGTGTCAGAGGGAGATCACTGTGGCTAATAACTGCAAGCAAATCAGAGTTTTGCTGACTTGTTTGGGCATGTTTCATGTAAGGGGAACTCAGCAGGGTCTACTCATCAACCTCCTCTTCAGTGGGGAAGCCAGGGCTCACCAACAGCTTGGGGTTCCCATGGGGCCAGGTGAAGAGCAACTGGTCATGCTCCCTAAACAAAATCCCAGAGTTTTCAGTGTAAACAGTAGGTGGGCTTTTCACTGGGTCACTTTCTAAGCCCCCATCTTTAGGATAATTGATTCTTTGGAATGAGGCCACTTTGAACCAAGAAGAATGTGGAAGGGTGGTTTGTGGTTAGGTTCTCTCCACTCCCACATAACCCAGCCCAAAGGTGGTTCTTAAAGGTATCCAACAACCACCATTAGGAGCTTCAGAGCCCTCAGGGCAGTGGTTCTTAAATTTCCCATGGATCAGCATCACCTGGACCCCCGTCCCCAGAGTTTCCTATTTAGTAGGTCTGGGTTGGACTTGAGAATTTGCATTTCTAGCGAGTTCCCAGGTGAGACCACGTTTTGACCACCACTGCCTTAGAGCATGACTGATGGCTCTTGCTAAAGCAAACTTTTCAGGCAATTTAAGTATGAGACTTAGTGCAATCTTGCATGGTTAGATGCTTAGACCAGATATAATAAGAAAAGGATGTTTGATGAAAGATCACCTCTGTCTCACTTGACTGAGTGGGTGGGTGACAGGTTTCCCAGAAGTTTATCATATGGGGCATCTGGGTGGCTCAGTCAGTTGAGCATCTGACTCTTGGTTTTCGCTCAGGTCATGATCTCAGGGTCCTGGGAGC
The DNA here is from genome assembly GCF_964656455.1 of Halichoerus grypus. NCBI lineage: Eukaryota > Metazoa > Chordata > Mammalia > Carnivora > Phocidae > Halichoerus > Halichoerus grypus. Next base: position 60,002,056 of record NC_135724.1, read on the forward strand.
AAGCCCAGCATCAGGCTCTGTGCTCAGTGGAAAGTCTGCTTGTCCCTCTGCCACTACCCACACACTTGTGCATACACATTTGTGCTCTCTCAAATAAATAAAATCTTAAAATATTAAAGTTTATCATGAAATTGTTTTAATTTTTTTTGAAATCAAGAATGCTAATTTCTTTCCAGAAGAAGATTGGGAATTACATCATACAGAATTAGATTCCTTCCCAGACTGGGTTTGGGACATATATTCTTTTATACTATGAACACAAGGCACTTGCTTAACATAAATAGAAGGTGGTTTCACTTCTTTATTCAGTAGATACTCCCTCAGGCCTCTAGGTGAGGAAATGGTATCACACCACATGCACAAGAAAATCAGAGTTCCTGCTTTCTGCACAGCAGTAGAATTCCTTGTCTGCTCTTCGGTCTGCCAGCTGTCTCTTGGCTCACTTGTAGCTTTCACAATGTCTGGCTTTAGTCTGTGAAAGCTTGGGCCGTGACCACACAGGACGTTGCAGCTCTGTTCCCCCAACTAACTGACTCCTTTTCTCCTACCCGTGTTTCAGAACTCCCTGGAGAGAAAATCTGATTGACCTAGCTTGAGCCAGGGGTCTGCCCTGACCCAGTGGGGGTTGGGGGTGCTATCAGCTCTGGGGCCAATGGCCAGTCCAGCATCCCCAAAAGAAAGGGGAGTCTGGGTGGGGAGGCAATGATGGATGCATGCAAAGTGGACCATATACATCCTACCGCACAGCTTTGCATACAAGGCACTACCTGTGTAAAGCACCTAGCTAGACACTCTGTCAAGATTAGTTTCTTTTCTACCTCATTCTTCTTCCAGAAAATTCATCAGGAACTCAGAGAATGAGGTAGAGGAATCTGGTTAACTGTGTCTAACAGGTTAGCATAGGTGGGATGGTCCTCTGAGCCCTTGATCCAACTTCCTCGCTGGCTGCACAAGTCATGTTGTCTCAGGGCTTGGTCATGGTCTCAGTCCCCAGGCTCCACAGGAGAGGCAAAATCTTCAGGTCCGCCAACTCAGGACATCAGGGAGTAGTCACACACCTCTCTTTCTTCACACTTCAGGAAAGTATGACCATTTGTCAGAGATTTTCTTTTTGCGGAAAACGTGACAGAAAAATTATGGATGTTGTTAAAAAACAAAATTCAACTGAGTACATTTGAAGATTACAATTTGCTTTATTCAATGATTCACAGACAGGGCGTCACCCCATCTAGCAAGTAGAAAGGAGCTCTGAGCAGTTGAACAAAATGGATGTTTTTATAAGCAGGAGGGGGCAGGGACAAGGAAGTCATAATCAGAAGGATTATTTCAGGCCACATCCCCTTCCTTTAGGGTAAGGGCAGGGGTCTATCAGGCACATGCTCTCACTAGTGCTGATCAGGTATTAATTAGGACAGGTATTAATCTTGCTTTGCTGGCATGGGGTGCAGCACAAGTGACTCCATTTTGGACCTCTTATTTCTTTTCTTAACAATGTGTGAAATTGTACCTTGCTCTCAAGGGTCTAAACCATGTGCTTAACTATAATCCAAATGCTTGAATGAATATGTGGACTTAATAGCATGTGTATTATTTTGTGCAAATTTATGAGGGGGGAAAAATCCTTTTGTAATCCCAAAAGAGACAATGGCTCCTTATATTAGCATTAAGGGTTTATAAAGGTGTGACATTTAATTCAAGTCTTTGGGTATGTTCAATTCAAGGAGATTGCTTACCTTTCCTCTGCTCCCCTCTTTCCTTCTTTTGTTTGAAAGCAAGCAGCGTTCCCTTCCCAATGTCTGCCTGACTGCCTGCCCTCCATCCCCTTGTCTCACCTTCCAGGACTTGGTTCCGTGGGGCTCGGGAGAGGAGGAACAGATCGGAGGAGACTCCAATCTGACTTCTTGACTGGGAAATAAATCTCATATGTAAATCTGCCTTGCAGTAGTTTACAAACACTCTTGTTAAACTGTAGAAAAATGTGACAGATTTTGTACATCATATTGAGCTCCCTATATTTTAAAGATGAAAGAGAGGTTTAATCATCCTTAAACTTCTCCACAAGCCTCCTCATCCTTATGCAATTTACTTTCCATGTCTTGCTATCTCCCAGTTATTTATAAATACAAGTTCAGCCTCAAATTAAGGAATCCTCTTTTCCAAACACTGAGAAATTCCTGAAGACAAGGGGAAGCATCAGCTACTGAGTCCCACTGACTTTGCCACATAGGGCTATGTAACTCTGGGTGAGAATTTCAAGGGACAAGGAAAACTATAGCTTTGGCCTCCAGAATTGAACTACTTTTTGTAATTTCCCATCCCTTTTATACCAGGAAAATGGCAATTGGGCAAATGAAAGATAAACAAAATCTCATAAGTTAAATATTTTCTTAACCAAATGAGGTTTAGTCAACTATTAATTTAAGGAAATATTTCGCATCCTCTTTTATATCAGCTGGAAAAACTGATAACACACATATTTTTCATTTATAAGGGTAAAAATTCAGCCCTGCTTTCTCAACCTTCTTAACGTTGAGAACTTTAACACCTCTGAACTAAAACCATAACCACCCAAATGTGGGACAATTAATTAACCAGTGAATATTTACAGCAATACAAATTTCTTTAGACCAGAAATGGGAGACAACAGTGTGAGAGAGGTCATCTTTGTCTACCATGAATTACAAACATATAGAATAAAGTCAGTTGAGGAATACATAAGTAGGGGCGCCTGACTGGCTCAGTTGGTTAAACGTCTGCCTTCGGCTCAGGTCATGATCCCAGCGTCCTGGGCTGGAGTCCTGCATTGGGCTCCTTGCTCGGCGGGGAGCCTGCTTCTCCCTCTCCTGCTCCCCCTGCTTGTGCTTTCTCTCTCTGTGTCTTACAAATAAATAAATAAAATCTTTAAAAAAAGTTTTAAAAAGAAAAAATAGATAAGTAAAATGGCTTTATTTAGTTTGATTAGACCAGAAACAATCATAATTTATTTTTAAATTAAAAATAGAGAACAAAAATTCTCCACAGAGATTTGCTTACATTTCAGGGTAAGGAAGAAAATGTCTCTTTCTCTAGAGGGGAGCATGGGTGGGTTTCCCAGCAGCCACTAAGATTGGGGGTTGGCAAAGTCAAGGGTTCCTCAGCTGTGATGTGGTTGTCCCGTGTGTTCTGCATTGCTTAGCTCCACGCTTAGCTCTCATGGGACTTGGGAGGTAAGAGAACAGTTCCCACAAGAAGCTCATGCTGTGTGCTATGCCTGGAGAAATACGCTGTCTAAATCCATGGAATGGTTGCCTTTCCGGCCAAGACCACGGAAGGGTGAGAAGTCCCCACACTCCTGCTATACCACTGTTTAGGAACTACATGCCTGCTCATCACTCCGTTGTGAAACCCCTCTTTATTTATTTTGCCAACTTTCTGCATTTTCTGTTTGTAGCAATTCTTTCTATACTGTGCTTGCAAGACCTTTGCCATTTAAATGTTATGTCCTACGGTTGTATTTGTAGATACAGAAGCAGAAATATTTTTTTAGAGTATAGTATTTAGAGATAAAAGCACACAAATCGTAAGTGGACATCTTGATGAATTATCACAAAGTGAATATATCCAAAGACTGTCTGAGAACTAGACCGTTACCAGCACCCCAGAGGCCTGCTCAAGCAGCTGCTACACACAGTGTGCCTGTTTTGAACTTTATATACATGGAGCCCTTCGGTGTGTTTCCTTTTGTATCCTGTTTCTTTTGTTCGTGTTAATATTTATGAGTTTCATATAACATATTCTATGTAACTCTATTTCATTCCCTTTCCTTGCTCCATAGAATTCTGTTTTAGGACTTCCACAATCTATTTCACTGTTTGCGGTCATTCAGTTGTTTACATTTGGGATTATTAACAATAACACTGTTGGGAACATTCTTTGCTGCACATGTTACAGGCAGTTCTGCTGGCTGTAATTTTAGGAGATCATGCAAAATCGGTTCTGTAATGGCCGAACCAAATCATACTCCCACCAAAGCGTATGAGTGTTTCTGTCCCTCCAACCCATGGCATTATTCTTCCATTTAAATTTTAAAACCAGCCTGAGTTCCAATAAACACCTACAGGTCTGCATAGAACACACACTGCATTTAAAATTTGCTTTGAACTTACTGATCTCTCTCTCTGTAGGGCCAGTGTAATCAGTATGTGTTTTAAAGGTATTTAAATTCCTAGGTTTGGGGAAGGGCAGAGCAAGATGGCGGAGGAGTAGGAGACCTGGATTTCGTCTGGTCCCAGGAATACAGCTGGATAGGGATCAAACCATTCTGAACACATACGAACTCAACAGGAAATAAAAGAAAAGAATAGCAACAACTCTCTGAACAGCAAAGCGACCACTTTCTGGAAGGTAAGAAGTGCGGAGAAGTGAATCCGAGGTGATATTCGGGAGGATAGACGGCAGGGGAGGGGGCCTCCATCGGCCGATACTGGCACGTGACAGGGCAGCGGAGCACAAAATCGGAACTTTTAGAAGTCGGCTCCGCTGAGGGACGTCGCTCCAGTGGCTAAGTGGGGGTGGAAGTCCTGCTGCGACAGTATGGTCTCAGGACCCTCGGGGTCACAGAAAGACCAGGGGTGCCTGAGTGCGGCAGAGCTCCCAGGTATCAGAACGGGGAAGCCGGCTGCAGAGACGGAGCCGAGGAGCGGGCTCTCAGCTCGGGGTTGCCATAAACCATGATCCGTGGCAGAGCTGGGCCCCTGCTCCTCCAGCAGGGACCCAACAAGTGGCAGATCCGGGGAGACTCCCCTTCCTCCCGCGGGAGGAGCGGCGCGAGAGCGCACCACAGGGATCTGCTGGGTTTGGAGACTCCACACGGGGTCGTGTGCCAGAGATAGAAACGCTCTGTCACAGGCCGGGTGAGCACGGAGTGCGGCTGGAGACCGGGGACACATGATTGACTGCTTTTTTCTGGGGGCGCACTGAGGAGTGGGACCCCGAGTTCTTGGCTCCTTCCGAGTGGAGATTGGGAGGCCGCCATTTCACTCTCTTCTTCCAAAGCTGTACGCAAAGCTTTCAGGGAACAAAAGCTCCCGAGAGGAAACCCGAGCAGATTACTTAGCCTGGACCTGGCAAGGACGAGGCAATTCCGCCTCCGGCAAAGACATTTGGGAACCACGGCAACAGGCCCCTCCCCCAGAAGATCAGCAAGAACCGCCAGCCAAGACCAAGTTTACCGATCAATGAGAACGGCAGAACTCCAGCGCTAGGGGAATACTGCACATAGAATCCATGGCTTTTTTTTTTTTTTTTTTTTTTTTTAAAGATTTTATTTATTTATTTGAGAGAGAGAATGAGAGACAGAGAGCATGAGAGGGAAGAGGGTCAGAGGGAGAAGCAGACCCCCCGCTGAGCAGGGAGCCCGACGTGGGACTCGATCCCGGGACTCCAGGATCATGACCTGAGCCGAAGGCAGTCGCTTAACCAACTGAGCCACCCAGGCGCCCGAATCCATGGCTTTTTTACCATGATTCTTTAGTCTTTCAAAGTTAATTTTTTTTAACTGTCTTTTTTTTAAATTTTTCTTTTTCCCTTTTTCAACCAACATCTTATCAATCCCTTTTGTAAAAAAATATTTTTTAGTTTTCATTTTTAGGGCCATATTCTATCCTTTCATATTAGTTACCCTTATTTTTGGTATATATATATATATAAGTTGTTCTCTCTTTAAAATTTTGAGATACAGTTTCTTCTAACAGATCAAAATATACCCTAAATCTCTAGTGTATGGCTTTGTTCGAGTCTCCTGCCTGATCACATTCTCTCCCTTTTGTTTTTTTCTTTTTTTTTTAAATCTGCTTCTTTCTTTTTTCAACCAACTTATTATCAATTCCTTTTATAAAATCTTTTATACTTTTCATCTTTACAGTTATATTCCACCCCTTCATTGTATTAATCCTTATTTTTATACATATATAAGTTTTTCTTTCTTTAAAATTTCGGGAGGCACTTTCTTCTAACAGACCAAAATACGCCCAAAATCTAGTGTGTGGCACTGATCTATGCACCAGTCTGATCATATTTGATCATATTGTTTTTTTTTGTTTTGTTTTTGTTTGTTTTTATCTTTTTCTTTTTTCTTTCTTTCCCTTTCTTTTCCCTCAGTTTCAGGTCTTTTCTGATTTGTTTAGAGTATATTTTCTGGGGACGTTGGTACCCTGTTAGCATTTTGTTCTCTCATTCATCTATTCTCCTCTGGACAAAATGACAAGATGGAAAAAATCACCTCAACAAAAAGAACAAGAGGCAGTACCGACTGCCAGGGACCTACTCAATACGGACATTAGTACGATGTCAGAACTAGAGTTCAGAATGATGATTTTAAAGATACTAGCTGGGCTTGAAAAAAACATGGAAGTTATTAGAGAAGCCCTTTCTGGAGAAATAAAAGAACTAAAATCTAACCAAGTCGAAATCAAAAAGGTTATTAATGAGGTGCAATCAAAAATGGGGGCTCTAACTGCTAGGATAAATGAGGCAGAAGAGAGAATTAGCGATATAGAAGACCAAATGATGGAAAATAAAGAAGCTGAGAAAAAGAGAGATAAACAACTACTAGATCACGAGGGCAGAATTTGAGAGATAAGCGATACCATAAGATGAAACAACATTAGAATAATTGGGATCCCAGAAGAAGAAGAAAGAGAGAGAGGGGCAGAAGGTATATTGGAGCAAATTATAGCAGAGAACTTCCCTAATTTGGGGAAGGAAACAGGCATCAAAATCCAGGAGGCACAGAGAACCCCTCTCAAAATCAATAAAAATAGCTCAACACCCCGACATCTAATAGTAAAACTTACGAGTCTCAGAGACAAAGAGAAAATCCCGAAAGCAGCCCGGGACAAGAGATATATAACCTACAGTGGTAGAAACATTAGACTGGCAACTGACCTATCCACAGAGACCTGGCAGGCCAGAAAGGACTGGCATGATATATTCAGAGCACTAAATGAGAAAAATATGCAGCCAAGAATACTATATCCAGCTAGGCTGTCATTGAAGTTAGAAAGAGAGATAAAAAGCTTCCAGGACAAACAAAAACTAAAGGAATTTGCAAACACGAAACCAGCCCTACAGGAAATATTGAAACGGGTCCTCTAAGCAAAGAGAGCCCAAAAGCAACATAGACCAGAAAAGAACACAGACAATATACAGTAACAGTCACCTTACAGGTAATACAATGGCACTAAATTCATATTTTTCAATAGTTACCCTGAATGTAAATGGGCGAAATGCCCCAATCAAGAGACACAGGCTCAGATTGGATAAAAAGACAAGACACATCGATATGCTGTCTGCAAGAGACTCATTTTAGACCCAAAGACACCCCCAGATTGAAAGTGAATGGGTGGAAAACCATTTACCATGTTAATGGACACCAAAAGAAAGCTGGGGTGGCAATCCTTATATCAGACAAATTAGATTTTAAACCAAAGACTGTAATAAGAGATGAGGAAGGACACTATATCCTACTTAAAGGGTCTATCCAACAAGAAGATCTAACAATTGTAAATATCTATGACCCTAACATGGGAGCAGCCAATTATATAAGCCAATTAATAACAAAAGCAAAGAAACACATTGACAACAATACAATAATAGTGGGGGACTTTAACACCCTCCTCACTGAAATGGACAGATCATCTAAACAAAAGATCAACAAGGAAATAAAGACTTTAAATGACACACTGGACCAAATGGACTTCACAGATATATTCAGAACATATATTCAGAACATCCCAAAGCAACGGAATACACATTCTTCTCTAGTGCCCATGGAACATTCTCCAGAATAGATCACATCCTAGGTCACAAATCAGGTCTCAACCGGTACCAAAAGATTGGGATCATTCCCTGCCTATTTTCAGACCACAATGCTTTGAAACTAGAACTCAGTCACAAGAGGAAAGTCGGAAAGAACTCAGATACATGGAGGCTAAAGAGCATCCTACTAAAGAATGAATGGGTCAACCAGGAAATTAAAGAAGAATTTAAAAAATTCATGGAAACAAATGAAAATGAAAACACAGCTGTTCAAAATCTTTGGGATACAGCAAAGGCAGTCCTAAGAGGAAAGTATATAGCAATACAAGCCTTTCTCAAGAAACAAGAAAGGTCTCAAATACACAACACAACCCTACACCTAAAGGAGCTGGAAAGAGAACAGCAAATAAAGCCTAAACCCAGCAGGAGAAGAGAAATAATAAAGATCAGAGCAGAAATCAATGAAATAGAAACCAAAAGAACAGTAGAACAGATCAATGAAACAAGGAGCTGGTTCTTTGAAAGAATTAACAAGATTGATAAACCCCTGGCCAAACTTATCAAAAAGAAAAGAGAAAGGACCCAAATCAACAAAATCATGAATGAAAGAGGAGAGATCACAACCAACACCAAAGAAATACAAACAATTATAAGAACATATTATGAGCAACTATGTGCCAGCAAATTAGATAATCTGGAAGAAATGGATGCATTCCTAGAGATGTATCAACTACCAAAACTGAATTAGGAAGAGATAGAAAACCTGAACAGACCTATAAACACTAAGGAAATTGAAGCAGTAATAAGAAATCTCCCAACAAAAAAAGCCCAGGGCCAGATGGCTTCCCAGGCGGAATTCTACCAAACATTTAAAGAAGAATTAATACCTATTCTTCTGAAACTGTTCCAAAAAATAGAAATGGAAGGAAAACTTCCAAACTCGTTTTATGAGGCCAGCATTACCTTGATCCCCAAACCAGACAAAGACCCCATCAAAAAGGAGAATTACAGACCAGTATCCTTGATGAATATGGATGCAAAAATTCTCACCAAAATACTAGCCAATAGAATCCAACAGTACATTAAAAGGATTATTCACCACGACCAAGTGGGATTTATCCCTGGGCTGCAAGTTTGGTTCAAATTCTGCAAATCAATCAGTGTGATACAATACATTAATAAAAGAAAGAACAAGAACCATATGATCCTCTCAATAGATGCAGAAAAAGCATTTGACAAAGTACAGCATCCTTTCTTGATCAAAATTCTTCAGAGTATAGGGATAGAGGGTACATACCTCAGTATCATAAAAGCCATCTATGAAAAACCCACAGAGAATATCATTCTCAATGGGGAAAAACTGAGAGCTTTCCCCCTAAGGTCAGGAATGCGGCAGGGATGTCCACTATCACCACTGCTATTCAACACAGTATTAGAAGTCCTAGCCACAGCAATCAGACAACAAAAAGAAATCAAAGGCATCCAAATCGGCAAAGAAGAAGTCAAACTCTCATTCTTTGCAGATGATATGATACTTTATGTGGAAAACCCAAAAGACTCCACCCCAAAACTGCTAGAACTCATACGGGAATTCAGTAAAGTGGCAGGATATAAAATCAATGCACAGAAATCAGTGGCATTCCTATACACCAACAACAAGACAGAAGAAAGAGAAATTAAGGAGTCGATCCCATTTACAATTGCACCCAAAACCATAAGATACCTAGGAATAAATCTAAGCAAAGAGGCAAAGGATCTGTACTCAGAAAACTATAAAATACTCATGAAAGAAATTGAGGAAGACACAAAGAAATGGAAAAACGTTCCATGCTCATGGATTGGAAGAACAAATATTGTGAAGATGTCAATGCTACCTAGAGCAATCTACACATTCGGTGCAATCCCCATCAAAATACCTTCCACTTTTTTCAAAGAAATGGAACAAATAATCCTAAAATTTGTATGGAAGCAGAAAAGACCCCGAATAGCCAGAGGAATGTTGAAAAAGAAAAGCAAAGCTGGCGGCATCACAATTCCAGACTTCAAGCTCTATTACAAAGCTGTCATCATCAAGACAGTATGGTACTGGCACAAAAACGGACACATAGATCAATGGAACAGAATAGAGAGCCCAGAAACGGACCCTCAACTCTATGGTCAGCTCATCTTCAACAAAGCAGGAAAGAATGTCCAATGGAAAAAAGACAGTCTCTTCAACAAATGGTGTTGAGAAAATTGGACAGCCACACGCAGAAGAATGAAACTGGACCGTTTCCTTACACCACACACAAAAATAGACTCAAAATGGTTGAAAGACCTCAATGTGAGACAGGAGTCCATCAAAATCCTAAAGGAGAACACAGGCAGCAACCTGTTTGACCTCAGCCGCAGCAACTTCTTCCTAGAAACATCGCCAAAGGCAAGGGAAGCAAGGGCAAAAATGAACTATTGGGACTTCATCAAGATAAAAAGCTTCTGCACAGCAAAGGAAACAGTCAGCAAAACCAAAAGACAACCAACAGAATGGGAGAAGATATTTGCAAATGACATATCAGATAAAGGGCTAGTCTCCAAAATCTATGAAGAACTTATCAAACTCAACACCCAAAGAACAAATGATCCAATCAAGAAATGGGCAGAAGACATGAACAGACATTTTTCCAAAGAAGACATCCAAATGGCCAACAGACACATGAAAAAGTGCTCAACATCGCTCGGCATCAAGGAAATCCAAATCAAAACCTCAGTGAGATACCACCTCACACCAGTCAGAATGGCTAAAATTAACAAGTCAGGAAATGACAGATGTTGGCAGGGATGCGGAGAAAGGGGAACTGTCCTACACTGTTGGTGGGAATGCAAGCTGGTGCAGCCACTCTGGAAAACAGTATGGAGGTTCTTCAAAAAGTTGAAAATAGAGCTACCATACGATCCAACAATTGCACTATTCGGTATTTACCCCAAAGATACAAATGTAGGGATCCGAAGGGGTACATGCACCCCGATGTTTATAGCAGCAATGTCCACGATAGCCAAACTGTGGAAAGAGCCAAGATGTCCATCGACAGATGAATGGATAAAGAAGATGTGGTTATATATACAATAGAATATTATGCAGCCATCAAAAGGAATGAAATCTTGCCATTTGCAATGACATGGCTGGAACTGGAGGGTATTATGCTGAGCAAAATAAGTCAATCAGAGAAAGACATGTATCATATGACCTCACTGATATGAGGAATTCTTAATCTCAGGAAACAAACTGAAGGTGCTGGAGTGGTGGGGGGTGGGAGAGATGGGGTGGCTGGGTGATAGACATTGGGGAGGGTATGTGCTATGGTGAGCGCTGTGAATTGTGTAAGACTGTTGAATCACAGACCTGTACCTCTGAAACAAATAATACATTATATGTTTTTTTTAAAAAATAATAATAAGAAGAAGATAGCAGGAGGGGAAGAATGAAGGGGGGGGAATCAGAGGGGGAGACAAACCATGAGAGACTATGGACTCTGAAAAACAAACTGAGGGTTCTAGAGGGGAGGGGGGTGGGAGGATGGGTTAGCCTGGTGATGGGTATTAAAGAGGGCATGTTCTGCATGGAGCACTGGGTGTTATACACAATGAATCATGGAACACTACATCAAAAGCTAATGACGTAATATATGGTGATTAACATAACATAAAAAAAAAAAAGATCCCCTGTGGTCTATTGAGATTTTGAGGTCAGTCTGGTCTTAAAGCAAGACAGTGGCAGGTCATTCTTTGCTTGCCAGGCACAGAGCAAGATTGGGTGTTAAATCAACAATGACTATATGCTGCCTAGTTCCCATTATTTTTTTAAAAGATTTTTATTTATTTATTAGAGAGAGAGAGAGCCAGAGAGAGAGCACAAGCAGGGGGAGCAGCAGAGGGAGAGGAGCTCAATCCCAGGACCCTGGGATCATGACCTGAGCCGAGAGCAGACGCTTAACCGAATGAGCCACCCAGGTGCCCCACCTAGTTCCCATTATTATTACACATTATTAAAGTCTGGTTTCTTAAACCGGAAAAAAAAAAAAAGCCTATAAATTTTCTATAATTTAAATTAGCCTTCGGGGCATCTGGCCGCCTCAGTCAGTGAAGCATGCAACTCTTGATTTCAGGATGGTGAGTTCAAACCCTGCATTGGGCATCGAGCCTACTTAAAAAAATAAAATAAAATAAAATAGCCTTCTGTGTAGTTCCCAACCAAATTTACTATTGTCAAGATTTTTATATTTCATTCCATTCACAAGCTGTCTAAATAGGAACAAAGATTTTATTAACATTGTGAATCAGGAGAAGAAAATGTATAAAATTTTCTTTTCTATTTCCCCCTTCATTTGAGATTAGTAGTGTATCTAGCAGCAATTGATGCAGTTATAGTCTCTGTCCTTACTTTTATTTTTTTATTTTTATTTTTTTTAAGATTTTACGTATTTATTTGACAGAGAGAGATAGCATGAGCAGGGGGGAGGAGCAAGGGGAGAGGGAGAAGCAGGCTCCCCACTTAGCAGGGAGCTCCATGCGGGACTCAATCCCAGGACCCCGGGATCATGACCAGAGCTGAAGGCAGATGCTTAACTGACTGAGCCACCCAGACACCCTCTCTGTCCTTACTTTTAAAAATTGAAAAAGGAAACATTCATGTTTACATATTTGGAGAGGAATACTTAATATTTTTGCACAGTAGAAGTAATGGATGGATGAATGAATGAATTCATTTCTCCTTTATTCAAGAAATTTTTTAGCAATTGGCAGGGCATCTCTCCTGCCTTTATCCTGAAATGTGTACACAATCTGGTCCTGGTTGTTTGTGCAGGATAAATATGGAAATGTTGCAATTCATATGCCATAAGTCCAGGTTAAGCATTCTGCTCCCATGCTGTGCCCTGAAGCTAGCCAAGCTTGCAATGACAGGAAATGGGAATCAGTCATTAACCAGAGGACTCTAGAGAGCTTGGACAGTGTGCAGGATAGAGCTCAGGGGCTGAGGTGGGGGCACCATGAAGGAGATGGGTGATGACTGTGCCTTGCATATAGAAAATGCTCAAGGAGAACATACTCTCTGAATTGATTGGCTGAGAAGTCACTGGGCAAGCAGAGAGAGGAGAAAGATGAACCTTCTGGAGCCCAGAACCAACTTAAAGGATCAGGAAAGTGTACGGAGAAGCATCTTCTCTTCCCTCAAGCATCAGCTCGCTCCTCTGTCCTCTGAAAGTGCCTTCCAAGTAGACTCCTGGCCGTCCTCCTGCCTCCTTAGATCAACCCTCAGACAGCTCCAGTGAAACCTCAATGTCCTCCAAAGCAGACAAACAGAGGGATGGGATTGTGGCAACTCTCTCCTTAGTTATTAATATATATATAGAAACACTGGCATGGGAGACAAGGAGCTAGAAACATCCAAATCTGTGGCCTAAGAAGCTAAGTCAATTCCACACATATATGCAAAATCATCAGTAACATCATGCACACTGATGACATGATTTTCTTTTTTTTTAAAGATTTATTTATTTATTTGAGAGAGAGAGAAAAAGTGTGTGGGGGAGGGGTAGAGGGAGAGGTAGAGAGACTCCCTCTGAGCAAGGAACCTGACCCCACGACCCCAAGATCATGACCTGAGCCGAAATCAAGAGTCAGATGCTCAACTGACTGAGCCACCCTGGCGCCCATGTGATTTTCAGATCTGTGGTGCTATTACTATCATCAAGGGCTTTCCTAAGGCATTTTGTTAAATCAGCATTGGATCTGACCACATTATCTCTGTGCTCAAATAAATGTCTGAGATGGAGACACTTATAGTTTTTGAAGGCATGGGTCAAAGTCATGCTTCTTATTCATCTGATAGCAGGTAAGTACAACCAAAGGGCATTCTTGGTGGGCTGGCCCTTGTCCATTGTGTATTGCACCATGTAGCACAAAGGGAAACAGGTCCAAACACAGCAGTGCTGTCAAATGGACACTGGAATATCACAAGTCATTTCCCTCGTGCCCCTGTTTTCCCAAGTCTCAAAGAATCTAATTGCTTCTTCCTTTGCTCCTCTCAAATGACACTCTCCCAGGACCACATTTAAACTTCTGAAGGGACCTAAAGACAGCCAGTTATTTCAGGGGCTCAAGGTCAGCCTTTCCCTAGGTCACCATACAGGGATCAGGGATCCTGCCACTCCTCACTCAATGGCCCTATCCACATTTTTAGTTAAAAAACTGCTTCCCCACCTTTTCAAATTTTTAACTTATATAGAATTTGTTTGAGCAGAACTCATTTTTCCTATTGGACTCCATGCGCTCCCAAGGGCCTCTGATTCCTGCTAAATATAAACTTCTCCTTCCACCATCATCTCACTGATGAAAGGAAATTCTAGAAATGCTCCTGGCTTTCTGAACCCAGAGAGCAGACATCAGGCATTAAATTTCCCATGAAGAAGCAAGACATCCATGGCTATCATCTGCCTGATGATCGTTAGCTCTTTCCTTCCCCTTGCCTCTCTTGCTGATCTGTCCTCTGTGCATCTGGCAAAGTCAGCTCCCTGTCACCCCTAGGCAAGGTCCACAGCAGCTCTGCGGGGTGCCTGCCACCTCGGGGTCGCCCCACCTGCGGGGAAGGCAGCAGCATATGCTGGGAGGTAGCTCAGGGTATGGCAGTGGGTGAGCACTCCTGAGGGCAAAGCCTGGCTCTGCCAATAAACGATGTTGTGGGGTTTGCTGAATCACTTCTTTTCCTTGTGGCTTGGTTTCTCCATCTGTAAAACTGAGAGAACAAGCATATCCAGGACCCATTATTCCCTTTGATAAGCCTCATTTGCTACCTCCACCATAAAGCCTTGTCAGACTTAATTACTTCCCTCTGCATGTTTTCTTCTTCTTTTTTTAAGTTTGCAAATCGGAATACCTATTCATAATTTTCCAGTGAGAAATGGACTACCAAGCACATTCTTTGCCTGGAAGCGGATTTATATAGGAAGCTAAATTACCATCGGAAAGTTGGTTGGTGGGCACAGACTCAGAGGTGCTGGTATCATGAATCAATGATACATTGCTTCATACCTTCATCTCCACTAGTAATAGCTGATCTTTATTCAGGTCTTGCTGGATGCCTAGCAATAGGATTCTCAATATCTGTGTGTATTAAAATGTAATCCTCAGGGTCTCCTTGGTGGTGCAGTGGGCTAAGCGTCTGACTCTTGGTTTTGACTCAGGTTGGGATCTCAGGATTATGAGATCGAGCCCCACATGGGGCTCTGCGCTCAGGGGAGAGGCTGCTTGAGACTTTCTCTCCCTCTCCCTCTGCCCCAAACCCTGGTGTACACACACACACTCTCTCTCTCAAAAATAAATAAATAAATAAATCTTTAAAAAAATGTAATCTTCACAACAACGCTATGAGTCAGACACCATTATTATCACCATTTATAAGGAAACAGAAGCACAGTGAGTAGGTAACCTATCCGAGGATACAAGTTGGCAATGTTGGGGTCTGGGGCCACAGCCCCAGCTCTAAGCCCCTGGCTTGTGCTTTCTCACAGAAGTAATTGGGCAAGCGCTCGCCGCTGCTGTTCACTGCACCTTGCATGATGTACTCGGCCCCAGACTAACTCAGCTGTTTTGATTTTGCTGCTTGATATTTGCACATTTTTTCCCACACTCGCAGCCTTCGGCTTAGGAGGAGCAGGGAAGGAACTAGGGGTTGCTGATCCTCTCTTTTCCTTTAATGCCATATGTCATCACTTTCAGTGGAAGTGCCAACAACAGGAAGTGACAAGAATAGAAAATAATAGGATAGAGGTCATTCGTGCTTCTTTGAACACTATACCAGGCGAGTCCTGGTCACTGCAGCTCCTGATTCGAAAGGAAAGCCTCTCAGTGCTGTCAGAGCCCATACTTACTCAGTCATAGATCTGGGCCTCTCAAAATGCACAGGACCACTCACCTGCTCCCAGCAGTTCCTGAATTTACAAATTCTTTAAAGGGTGGGAATCTGCTCTGTAATTTACTTTGAAAAGTTCCAGGCATCTAGGAGGTATTAATTGCTGGTGCTTTTGATCTTGATTTCTCTACACTTCATTAACTGAGATTAAAATGAGTTTCTCTTTGAAAAGCTATAAGATAACCATACTTCTCGTCCATCTTCTTGCCCTGGAAATATATGTAGAAGTAGTATAAAGGAACACTTCAGCCTCCATAATTTTCCGTAAATAAAGCAAAAATGAAATCCAGGATATTCTCCTTGATAGAATGTTGTCTAAGATTCTAGAATCTTGCTGCATGAATAGATAGAAGGGCATCATCCCTGAAGAGGGATTTGAACAGACGGATAATTCTTCTAAGTCTTAAGTAACAAGTCCCTTGACCTTGATGATACATTTGTAGAGACTTTCAAGAGTGGGAGCAAGGAAAGGAAGAGAAAGGCAACTTTTATGATTACATAAAATCCTGATATGTGTGGAATGTTCTCAATGTGTGGAATATTCAAGGTGCCAGACAATGACAA
Source organism: Halichoerus grypus (assembly GCF_964656455.1). Classification (NCBI taxonomy): domain Eukaryota; kingdom Metazoa; phylum Chordata; class Mammalia; order Carnivora; family Phocidae; genus Halichoerus; species Halichoerus grypus. The sequence continues at coordinate 60,018,362 of NC_135724.1, forward strand.
AGATACGACTCTTGTCTTCTCTAAGAATAAAGACCAGGGGGCGCCTGGGTGGCTCAGTCGTTAAGTGCCTGCCTGCAGCTCATATCATGATCCCAGGGTCCTGGGATCGAGTCCTGCATCGGGCTCCCTGCTCCGCGGGAAGCCTGCTTCTCCCTCTCCACTCCCCCTGCTTGTGTTCCTTCTCTCGCTGTCTCTCTCTCTGTCAAATAAATAAATAAAATCTTTAAGAAAAAAAAAAGAATAAAGACCAGAAGGACAGCCACAGTAATGGCAGCAGCTCTCGTAGTCCTCCAGCTCTGGAAGTTCCTAGCTATCTTCCTTCTTGACCCCCACTTGCTCCAGTGGTGAGTTATAGTAGTTAGAAAATAGGCAGAGATACACCACCTACCCATTGTGTGCGGATTTCTGTATTACCCTGTGGCTCTGTACTTGAGAAGGTTATACTCTACAGAAGACAGCCAAGAATACATCTACAGAGTTGACGAGAACCCCTGGCCCAGATAACAATCTTCTCTGTAGCAGTTTTTGAAACACAGCCTTCAGCCTAGGCAACACTTTTCCGGAGAACTTACAATGGTTCTTTCTTTCTTTCTTTCTTTCTTTTTAAAGATTTTATTTATTTATTTGACAGAGAGCAAGAGAGCACAAACAGGGGGAACAGTAGAGGGAGAGGGAAAAGCAGGCTTCCCGCTGAGCAGGGAGCACGATGTGGGGCTGGATCCCAGGACCTTGGATCATGACCTGAGCCAAAGGCAGATGCTTAACCGTCTGAGCCACCCAGGCACCCTGCGATGGTACTTTTAAAGACAGCCGTTCCATTCTATTTAGCTTATCTTTTTAGGGATAGAAACAATTAAATCCTTCAAATAGTGTATTTCATTCCTTTGAAATAGTGAATAGACAATGAATTTTTATTTTCTTTATCTCCTCTTTTTATGCTTCCATGATTATTTCGTTTTTCATTACTTGATAAATTTCCAAACTCCTTGATGATATTTGAGAAGCACCCTACAGAGAAAACAGAAATAAGTAAACATACTAAGTTGCATGGCAGAGAGGAATGGGGAATTCATGAACTCACTGAATGCTGTATCCTAGATGAAAAAATGGCATTCTGTTGGTGCAAAAAATAAGATCCTCGCATCACTGTAGAACAAAAGCAATTTGTGGAGCTATAAGACTGTCTATTCAGCACCAACTCCAAAGTAGGCTTTGATCTGGACAGCTACTAAGAAGGTTTAGCGGCTCAGGGACTTACAGTCTTTAAATATATAATGATTTTCTAATATTTACACGGTCTTTTTCAAGGGCAAACAAGACCCATTAAAGCATGAAGACTGTGTTTCACAGATTCATATATTTGTAAAATAGAGAATGGTTGCTCTATTCCATTTCAGCTTGATTCCTTGCCTTATGCTGATCCCAGGACCCCGGGATCACGACCTGAGCCGAAGACAGACGCTTAACAGACTTAGCCGCCCAGGCACCCTCTTTAACAGTCTTCTTTCCAGTTATATGTAAAAGAGTTAAACAAAACGAAAAGATTTCATGTCTTCCCAGTGTCGGTGGACATAAAAAGGGATCAGTCTGATCCAATTTGGAGACATTCTTACCTTGAGGAATGTACATGAGTCATGGGGTGACCTTATATATAGCCTGAGCTGCCTGTTCAGGTCCAGCTCATGACTATTGTCTCATGTCATTTTTTTTTTTTTAAGATTTTATTTATTTATTTGAGAGAGAGAATGAGATAGAGAGAGAGCATGAGAGGGGGGAGGGTCAGAGGGAGAAGCAGACTCCCCGCTGAGCAGGGAGCCCGATGTGGGACTCGATTCAGGGACTCCAGGATCATGACCTGAGCCGAAGGCAGTCGCTTAACCAACTGAGCCACCCAGGCGCCCTGTCTCATGTCATTATTAATAGTGCCCCTTCATTCTCAAATATTCTATAGTCTGATTATGAACACCCTAATCATGGACAGGAGGACTGCTTCAGAATAACAACCAGTGGGTCCCTGTCCTGGGGGTGCCTAACTAGGGGCTGACAAAAGAACAGGATGGCAATGCTCTCCAAGGCCTCTTTCTGCTTTCAAATTCTCAGATCCTGTGGGGAGTATTGAAAGAGACAAATGTGAAATGGACTTATTCTAAGTAATAATACTGAGGGCCACTTGAAAAATATGATTAACATTCAGGGCTCCTGGGTGGCCCAGTTGGTTGAACGTCCGAATCTTGGTTTCGTCGCAGGTCATGATCTCAGTCAGGGTTATGAGATGGGGCCCCGAGTCAGGCTCCACACTCAGCGGGGAGTCTGCTTGGGATTCTCTCTCTCCCTTTCCCTCTGCCCCTCCCCACCACTTGCGTGCGCGTGTTCTCTCTCTCTCTCTCTCTCTAAAATAAAATAAAGGAAACCTTAAAAAAAAACATGATTAACTCTCAATAATCTGCCCCAATAGGTTAATCAGGAATATGCATAACTAACATTTGTCATATTTATTCCATCATATTAACCTTCTTAATTATACTGGTCTATTAAAATTGGTTTATATCGCCTGGTACATTTTGTCTGAGAATGAAGAGAGGTGGCCTACAATTTGCTACAGATAATCCCACATTGATAATTAAAATAGCACGTGCAAATTCACCTCAACCCCCAGATTTGTGAAGCTGGGACATACATTAAAGCTTATTAGGTTCAACTCCCTAATTTTATAGATGAGGCCTCTAAGGTCCAGGAAGACTGAGCTATTTTGTCCAAGGTAACTGAACAAATCATCATGATCACAGATCATGTGACACAGAACCCACATTGTTCTATCGCCTCACCGGTGAAATTTGCTTGACAGTAATTTTACATAGAAATAGTAATCAAAATGTATTTATATGCACGCTCTTTTGTAGTGTCATATTTCCTGAATTAATCAGGAAACTTATTTAATAAGCACTATGTGCTATGGAAGCTTCTATAAATCCATTGTTCTATTTTTGCTTTCCTTGTAAACCTGCTCTTATTTTATAGGGAAAGAAGAGCTCTGTAGTTGGGAAAGCAGATCAGAGAGATGAAGTGGCTACTGGCATCTTCTATTTCACATCCTCATTTCTGTTTTGAAAGGTAGTAACTGTGTAGGTAGAGATATAAATAACAGTTACAATAAAAGCAAACATACACATGCTATACATTTCAGAAGCTGCATAGTGAAATCTGTAATGTTCTAAATTAAGGGGGTGGCAACATAACACATTAATTTCCCTGAATTTTTCGGAGTATACATGCTGCCGACCAGGAAAGGTAGAGAATTTTTATTAGTTTTCTCTATTTAACGATGTATTTTCCATGTGCATCAAGCTTAGGATCCCAAAATAATTTTTAAAAAATAATTTAAAAAATTTTAGCAGTTATGTTGTCAGAAGCAGGGAGCCCAAATTTCTAACTGTGAATTTATCGAACATGTCAAAAGCTTTTATAAGGGAATACTGCTCCGTTTAATGAAAGGAAGTCTCTTAGAATCACCAACACATCCAGACTCATTTTCTCTGTGCTGGGGAAGGGATGCCATCACAACACTCACCACTAGGGGGCATTCTCCAACATATCTTAGCTGTTTCCCTATAGGAGCAGTGGATCTCAACCATGTCAGCGCAAAGCACCCCCCTTTTCTTACAACCGCCATTTCGACCTGAAATGAGAATCATTATGTGTGTATCACTCATTATGTATATATCACACATATCTTTAAAACTCAATATAATGCTCTAATGATAATATAAAAGAGAAATAATAAGAAAGCAATTTATAACAAAGTAATATGCATTTCCACATATAAAGCTTAGGTACAAATATACTAGAAAATACATATAAAGAAGTAGTCAGATTCTATACATAGAGGCAATTGCTAAAATGCAGACAGATAGGGGTCTGTTATAGCAATAACTCAAACACGTTGAGTGGCGTTGCCATCGATGACAAAATGACTAAAGATGAAGAAGTCATTGTAAATCTCCAAATAAAATTAAGTCAGTCTTGATTTCTATTGCAGCTGCATTCCTTTAAAAAAAATCCAGTATGGGGCACTGGGTGGCTCAGTCAGTTAAACATCCAACTTTTGATTTTGGCTCATGTCATGATCCTGTCAGGGTCCTGGGATCAAGCCCTGCATTGGGCTCCATGCTGGGAGTGGAGTCTGCTTGAGATTTTCTCTCCTTCTCCTGCCCGCCTCCCCACCCCTGCTTTCTCTCTCTCTCTCTCTCTCTCAAAAAAAAAAAAAAAAAAATCTAGTATATACGAGAACAACCCTAAAAATTCTGCTTTATACGTGAAAGCATAGTGTTTATGTGTAAAATACTGCTATAGACCAATGTTTGTGTCCCTCTCACCCCCAAATTCATGTGACATCCTAACACCCAATGTGATGGTCTCAGGAGGTGGGGCATTTGGGAAGTGATGATTAGCTCAGTATGGTGGAGGTTTCATGAGCGGAATTAGTGCCATTATAAAGGAGACCCCAGAGGGATCTGCCATGTGAGAACACCAGACACATGCCCCCATGTGAGGACATAAGAAGATGGTAGTCTGCAGTCAGAGAGAGAGCTCTCACCTGAACTTGACCACACGGGTACCCCGAACTCAGACTTCCAGCCTCCAGAATTGTGAGAAATAAATTTCTGTTGTTTATAAGCCACCCAAACCATGGTATTCAGCTATCGCTCCCCAAACGGACTAAGACAGTTACATTCTAGACTCAGATAATGACAGTGCTTTGTTTGGTTTGGTTTTTAACCTATGTGAATGTTTCAGAAGGGCATTTGGAAGTTGGACAGCATGTGGAGCAGCTCTTCTCTGAGCATATTGCGACACCTAGCATCCCTGACCCCCTCTTAAATTCCACAAGTGCCCCAACAACCCAACTGTCATGACAACAAAAAATACGCCAGCAAACTTCCAAAATGCCCCTAGAGGTGCTTCCACCCTCATTGAGAACCACAGGTCAAGAGCAAAAGGGCCTCCTTTCTACCCTCAGTTATATCTTCCTTTAGCTCTCAGATGAGAGGAAGATTCTCCCCCTTCCCTGCAAGACTGGCCCCAAGAGAACCCTTTGGTGGGATGTTGTCTCCAGTTCCGACTTAGAGTACATCTCTATCTCGGTCTCTACAGGTCAATCATCCAGAATTTCACACACAGCATCAGAAGGAGTTTCAAAAAGAAACGGGAGGAAATGTGAAGGAAGAGCATATGACACCTGGACCTGTGTTAGAAATACCAACACAGGGTTTCTCAGGGTGTGGTCAGACAGTTACCTGCATCGAATGTATTTATTAAAAATACAGATTCCAGGGTTCCACCCCACACCTTTGGAATGAGATCTCTGGGGCATATGGCCCCACAGAATCTGCATTTTTAGTAGCTCACAGGTGCAATGAATGTGCTCCTGTTGTAAGAGCCCCTCAAGTCATCATCATTATCTCCACTACGCACAGCCGCCAATCTGGCCATGAGAAGGGGTCAGTGGGTCCTTGTAGGACTGGCCTGCTTCAGGTCCCACATGAAATTTGGGCAGTAACCCTGCAAGAGAAGCTGGAAGGCACCCCACATACCTCCAGGGTTGGATGCATCTGCTTCAACTTCAGGAGGGTCCCCTGACTTCAGGTTTCCTTTTTTAACCCCAATTTTCCTGAAACATACACACAGCACCCACTCTGTTAAAAATCTTCTCTTCCTACTCTTTTCAAAGAGGATTACTTCTGATGATTTAAGCGAGGAATAATTTCATATTATAAATGCACTTTTGAGTTAAAATAAGCGGAAAAAAACTAGAAAAGAATGTCCATAGGTTTGGACAAGTTTTGAGAGTGCAGAAATTCTGTATATAATTCTGTCTGTGCGTACGGCGCAGTAAGGGAAGCGTAGTCCCATGTCATATTTTTTTCTACTATGTGTCAAACAAGGTAAAAAAAATCCGTTTCTCTTTATATAACGTATAGACATAGACTAAGTTTTCTAACTTTTGCTCCAAGTTGGGTGTGCTCACATTTCAAAGAGTATTGATTATTCCACTGGTATTAAATAGATGATGGTGATGATGATAGTGATAATTATACCTTACCCAAGGGCACAGAGCATGCTAACTAGTGCCTTAGGCAGGATTTGGACCCAGATTACGTGGTGTGGAAGCCTCAGCTCTTGTCACTATACCACACTGGATACAGCCATACCAAATTACCTATTATACCAATGCTGCTGCATGCAGTTCCCTAGGCCTGTACTTAGGCCTCTGCAAAAGAATGAGAAAATCGGAAACTTGGTATGTAGTGCAAGTGTTTATAACACAGGGTTTACAATGCAGTGAATTGGTTATAGAGTGGGGGAGGTATTGAGAGCCAAACAGGGGACAGTGAAGTAACCCAGAGATCTGCAACCACAAGAAGCCACTAGGACCCTTGACCAAGAGGCAACAGGAGGAGGGGAAGTTACCAGAGGCTTCACGTCGTCCAGTGAAAGCTGGAACCCCAATAAGCCAGTCCACAAAGGAAACTGGGCCACTCTGAAGAAGTCACTTGAGGCAGACAGAGAAGGTAATAAATAAACCTGGTTTCTCCCTTGCTGTTAAGACTCCAATCTCTACCAGCCAAACCCAATCAGCAAACCTAGGAACCTGGAAAACCAACCCTCATCAGTTGCTCCCCCCTCTGTGCAGAGCAGTCAGGCAAGGACTGGGTCTGAGAGCAGACAGATCCAAAGAGGCACACCCACATGGGATTTTGTTGTTGTTTTCCAGAAGATAGCACCTTAAGCCTCCTTTAAAGAGTAACTCCCAACACCTTTAGACTAACTTAATGGGGCAACAAAATTTAAAAAAAAAAATCACATGTGATTTTAAAAACATCTATCATGCAAGCAGATATATTTTTATACCTGTGACTCACTGAATATTAGAAAAAGAAAGGATTATCGAACGCCTCCTTGCCAAGGACCAGCAGAAACAATTGCCAGAGTATGATTTTTGCTTGACTTGTTACCCGAGGGAACGGGAAGCTGGCTACAAATAGTATGGTCATCTGGCTAGTACTTTTGGAAGGCTAATTTACCGGAACATTTTCAGGTGGCCTTGTGCATGATTATATATAGTATGAGCCGCTGGCCAGCTTGTGCTAGAAGTCCTGGACATAATTCTTCAGAAATGTAGGGTACTGGAGACTTCTGGGTAATGGAGGAAGTTCTATGTGAAGGTCCTGGCCCCTGAGTTACAGTGGGTTGTGCTCCAGGACTGACCGGGCTGCCACTTTCTGATTAACTGACTCCAACTGAGAGTTGGAGCGCCCTCTAGGGGAGAGCTGGCTGCTCGGCACCCCCCTCTCCACCCCCGACCGTGGCTGGGCACTAACCCCCACCCCTTCCTTTCTGCAGTGTTGTTACTTACCAGTGTCCTTTTTCTTCAAATACTCCATGAAATACGGCTGTGGTCTTACTAGATATTGCGTCAAAGGAGATTCAGTACAGATTATATTCTGAGTGTGCTGTCACACATTCAGAGGAATTGCAGATAAATGACTCACAGAAAACATGAACAGCAGCAGAGAGGACAGGGTCCCAGTGCCCTCAGAGCTCAGCCACAGAAGATGGCCCAGTATCACTGCCGGCATCTAAGGAGAAGCAGACAGGATGTCTTTTGGGAGTATGATTCTCCTGATTTACAGTGATTTTTTAAAAATCACTTTATCCTGTATTTTTTGAAGGAGGTGGCTCAGTAGGGTAATTTGTGGTTAAGATCATAGACCTTGGAGCCTCTTCTTCCTTGTATCTTTCCAAGTCTGTCCGCTTTTCTCCACCCCTACTGCCATAAACGCCTGGTCTGTGCTTGTTCCTACCACTGACTGCTTCCCCTCATGGGTCTTCCTCTCCTCACTGCTGCAGCCACTGGGATCCTCCTAGGCAAATAAGATCAGCCATGCTCACCATCCTCCAAAGGCTCCCCCATCCCTTAGGATAATAGCCACAGGATATTTGGTCGCACACACCCCCATCTCTCACCTACAACCCCTGCTCTGTAAATCCTGGGCACCCAACTACATCTCAGGAAAACGCCAATCTTCCCAGGTGGGGGCAAATGCCCACCCTAGCAACTCGTAATTATTGCCTGTCCCTTTGCCTCCTGGCAAAGCCAAGTCTAGAGAACAGGCTGGGCCTTAGTCCTTTGAGTATTACCCAACATCCAACGTCTGGGACAAAACCTGCACTCAAGGATATTTGAAAAGTACTTTACAGTTTGCACAGTGTTCCTCACATCCGTCCATTTAATCCTCCCAACACTCACCTAGCAGTATTTTCTAATTATACAGGCAGGAGAACTGAGGCTTGAAAAGGTCAGTGGCCCACGTTAGACTCTCAAGTGGCAGAACGGTTACTCACAGCCATGGTTCTCTGAGGGGACAGCACGTAGGGCTGAAAATTCTACAGACTTGGTGTGAATCCCCACCAGGCCATGGCCTGGCTAAAGCACCGACTTCACCTCCCTGCGCCTGTGTCCTCATCCTTAAAAAAGACAGTAATTCCAATTCGGGCTTATTATGAGGATTGAATAAAACAATGCCTATGGAATGTCTACAGTGCCTAGCTCCCAGTCGGAACTATAAATATGAGTTCCCTTTCTGACCCCAAGCTTGGCGAGCGGCTTCTATTTCCACAGCAGCTCCTCGGTCTCTGAGCTCCGGAGGCCACTGGGGGTGCCAACTGTGGAGCACCGGGCCGGTTTTGACGTGATAGCTGCCATCGGGTACCAGCTAGTCCTTAAAGAAGTGTGGGGACTACGGGCACAGCCGTGAGAAGACAGCGGAGAGGGAACTAAGGGGCCCTAGGAGGCAGGGGTTGAATGGTGGGGCCTGTGGGGAGCGTTGGCTGACAACAGCGGGAGAGCTGGCACCCCACTGCACGCACCACAGAGGGGTCCGCTCACGTCTCCCGGACCTCCAGTCTCCCGCAAGCAGTCAGCGCCCGCCTCTCTCCCACCCCACTTTACCACTGCTACTTCCTTCCCTCCCCAGCTCTAGGCACTGTCCTTAGAACCACAAAAAGCAAGGACGGTCCCTGGGCGAAGCAAGGTGGGGGCCGCGGCTGGCGGCCCGCGCGCGAGCCCCCGGAGCGCAGGCCCCGCCCCCACCCCGGCGCCGGCTGGCGGGAGGCGGGACATGCGCACGCGGTGCTGGGCGCAGGGCGCCGGGAGGCGGGGGAGAGCGCGTGCAGTTCCTCTCCGCCGGAGCCGGCGGGCGCTGCGGGGAGCTGGTTTGCCGTGGGCGGGGAGCCGGACGCGGGAGCGGGGAGCGCGCCGCCAGCGGGCGAGTGCGGGTGTGCGAGGCCGCGGCGGCGGGCCCGCGAGCCCGGAGCGCCGTATTTAGGAGATGCGAGCGGCAGGGAGCCGCCGCGCTGCTGTGCCGGGTGAACTCGAGCGGCAGTGACCTCAGCGAGGGGAGAGCGGGAGGACGGCTGCTGCCAGCCCCGCGGGGATCCTGGGGGCCAGGGGTACGCGGGGCACGGCGGCGGCGCGGGAGCGCGGGGCACAGACCGGGCGGGGCTGGGGGACAGTGATGAGAGGGCGCGCGGGGAGGCTGCACGCCGCCGCCGCCGCCCGGAGCATCTGCCGCCCGAGCTGCTGCTCGCGGCGCCGGACCCGGCCATGGAGACGCTGAACGGCCTCGCGGGCGGTGGCGCCCCGGACGCGAAGCCGCTGCCGCCCGGCCAGCACCATCGCCACCACCACCTCCACCCGCTGGCCGAGCGTAGGCGGCTGCACCGCGCGCCCTCGCCCGCCAGACCCTTCCTCAAGGACCTGCACGGTCGACCCCCGGCGTCCGGCCCGGCTCCGGCCGCCCCCTCCTCGGGCCGAACCCCGGCGCCCGGCGCCCCGCGCTCGCCCAACCTCGCGGGCAAAGCACAGCCCTCGCCGGGAACCCTAGCCGCGCCCGGCCGCCTCTCTCGGCGCAGCGGCGGCGCCCCTGGCGCGAAGGACAAGCCGCCGCCGGGCGCCGGAGCCAGGGCAGCGGGCGGCGTCAAGGCCGCTCCGGGCCTCAGGAGGGCGGCGCGCACGGTGCCCGCGGAGCTGCTGCCTCGGGCGGGGAGGCCGCCGCCGCCCGGGACCGAGCCGCTGTCCGCCGCTGCCAAGGGCCGCAAATCCAAACGCGGCTCCGGGGCGCCCCCCGCTCATGCCACCGGGCTCCCGGTCCCCGCCGCCCCGATCCCCGCCGTGATCCTCGCCGTGACCTCCTCGGCCGGCTCCCCTGCTCCCGGGTCGCGCATCAGCCACACCGACAGCAGCTCGGACCTCTCCGACTGCCCCTCCGAACCCCTGTCCGACGAGCAACGCCTGCTACCCGCCGCCAGCAGCGACGCCGAGTCTGGCACGGGCTCCAGCGACCGGGAACCGCTGCGAGGAGCCCCCACGACGAGCCCCGCACCTCGCGGGGCGCCGCCCAGCAGTCCCGAGCCCCCGGCGCTCCTCGCCGCGCCTCCCGCCGCCGGCGCCTGCCTCGGGGGTCGGAGCAGCCCGGGCGGGGTCCCCGCGGGGTCCCCGGGAACGGGTGTGGCAGAAGATGCCGGGGGGCGCGCGCCGCTCGAGCGAACAGTCCCCGGGATCCCCAAGGAGCCCGGTCCGGGCGAGCAGACCCGACTGGTACCGGCGGCGGCGGAGGAGGAGGAGCTGCTGCGGGAGATCGAGGAGCTGCGCTCGGAGAACGACTATCTCAAGGTGAGCAACCGGCTCCGCAGCAGGTGTCCCGGAGGCGACCCCAAATGGTCTGGGTGCGGGCGGGGACCCACGAGCCGAGCCCAGCCTTTCCGGTCCTGACAAGCACGTTCTCTCTTCTGGCCTTCGCTTTCCCGCCCCCGCACACACTGGGCTTTGGGAGCTTAAGCTAAAACTTCTGGAAGGAGCAGCAAGACCCGAGGGTCTGGGCGCGTTCTCACCCCACTTAGCTTTACTTGTTTCTTGAAGTCTTGCTTCTTCGTGCTGACGCCTTTGCCTCTGTAGCTGTGCTGGGGGAGAGGTGGCCAGAATCACGTTTTGGATACGCAGCTGACCGTCTCCCCGGCCAAAATGTGCCCACTCTCACCTGTGGGATCTGGCTACCCTTAGCCAAGGAGCTCTGGGCCCTGCCCAGTGCAGGTGTGTGTAGGTTGTGGAGCCTGCTGTGGGCCAGGCTGTGGATGTGCCAGATGCTTTTCCTGCATTTATACAAAGTGAGGCCCCCTCTTTCTCTCTGGGGGGCCTCCGTGTTTTCAGTGATAAACCTTAAGCTCAGGGGTCCCATGAGTGTGGCCCGGTTTGAGGCAGGGGGTTTGGTGGGCTTGGCGGGCCTGTCCTTTGTAGGTGTCCACAAGCCGGTTTTCCTTGTCAGGAGAGGCCACTTGATTCCCCAGCACTTTCGAGGGAATTGCAACCTCTACCGCCCTATCTCCAAGTATTTCTTGTGAGGTCCTGCTAGTAAAGGGCCTCCTCTTGGTCTTCTTAGCTTTGGGTCCCTCAATCTGACTTCCGTCTTTTCTCCCAGGAGGAGGGCAGGTTGGCCCCGCAGAACAGAGGACTTAGTGTGTGTGTGTTTTGGGGGGGGGGGTCAAGAGAATTCAAGTGACTTGAGAGAAAATAAGGGGGAAGTGAGTTGGGGGGCAGCTGGTTTATTATAGTTTTCAAGTTAGTAAATTACTACAGTGGTATGAATCTTTTCATGTTTCTGTTAAGATTCTAATATATATCTCCTTCCAAACCAGCGGGTGGCCTTCCTTTATCTAGGTTATGTCATTTGTACTTTCTTTTCAGCAAATGCTGAACCTACCCAAATGAGGCCCCGTTTTTGGCCAGGGGGACCAAGGGCCTGGGCTTATTTAAGGTGGTAAAGTGTGCAGTTCAAATTGACATCAGAATAGGTTTATGGCTGAGTATTCTAAACCTAAACCTCTTATCAGGAGCTGCTCTCCCCAACTGAGCCCAGTAGTTGTTTTGCCTGCAAAGAGGTAGCAGTGAGGCAGAGAAGGAGAGGTGAGAACAGATTGGGAGTTTGGAGTAAGATGTTTCAAGCAGTACATTTGCTTGTGTCACCCACTCTTATGTAATAGACAACAGAGTGATTTTCAAAGGTGCTGAAGAGAAAGACCAGTGATGTTGTATGTGACTCCATCTTGAAATCAACACTTTTGTAGATCTTCAACAAATGTAAACTCCCTAAGGGCCAGAAAGATGATCTCGTTGGGTTATAGTGCCAGCTCTTAGCATGATCCCTGACCCACAGTGTTTCTGATTCAATGACGTTTATCCAAATCACAACCTGCTAAACAACAGGAAATTGAGCGTTCTGTAAAAGAAGTTTCCCATTGCGTCTTTGATCTTAAGGTAGGCAGCTCAACAGTCATTTCAGAGTTCATTCCTAAGTAACTGTTTATTTGCCTTATCCTTTCACGTTGGTCCATTCTCAGTGAACAAACTACCTGTCTGGCCCTGGAGTCTGATCTCGTGTATTTGGTATTTCAGTGAGTCTTCACAACAACATAGGGTATAATTGTGGTCATTTTTATCATAACCCCAGTTTCACAGACAAGGATGCTGAAAGCCCAGAAACCTTACATGACTCGCCCAAGGCCATACAGCAAGTAGGAGGTGCAGCTTCTCTTTTCCCAGCTCCAGACCTTTTGCTTTTTTCACCGCAGCAGGCTGCCTTTCTCAGTGTATGCCGCTTGCTTTAGTGTTGTTTATTTAGCTTGAAATGTTCTCAATGTTTAGCTTTCCTAGGGAGCCTCTTTTCATTTTAGGTGAAAGGGCTGTAATGAACACCTCTCCACTAGCCTATGTACAGATGGTCAAATAAATCCCACTGACAATGCTTAATTTGGGGGAAATGTAGGGTTGCTGGTTCCTGTGGAGAAAGTGTCATGGCCAACCATTCTCTCTGCCTGAGTGCATCTCCCACCCTGTCCTCTGACAGCAGGAGAGAGAGGTAGAGGAGCTCAGAAGGAAGCTAGGAAACCAAAAGTCTGCACACAGATATATATGTAAGTTGTGTGTTTGGTTATTCAGGAGCTTAAGTTACAATTGTTCATTTCGGGAGAAAACACAGCAATCCTGGTAGATTAAGGTCAGTGAGCATGCCCACTGGTGCAAAATGGGGCTGTGATCACGAGTGATCTCAACGGGCAGAGGCGGGCGGCATGCCTTGGCACAGGGTGTGTAGAGCGTGCACATTATAAATCAAAACTTATCTTTTTAATGCTCTCGTTGCTCACTGGTACTTTTTTCTCATGGCCGGTAAAAGCTCATCCTTCACCAACTGCTTTCCTAGGGAATGTTGCACAGGGCTCTCATGATTAGACAGAGCATTCCTCTATTCAAATGTTACCTAACAAGAAGAGCCTTGACCCAGAAATTTTACTTTGGTATATTCTGGAGGATTGTGACCATGTTAAGCGTCCCCTTCTTTCCCAAGTCAGTTCTGTCACCATTACCGTGCAAGACTGTCACCCTTCCTGAGCTGGAATGACCAAAGGGTAATCAAGCAGCTACATAAGGCCTGCAAAGCCATAGGGGGATGTCTTACTGATCGAGAAATTCAAGTGGAATTCTCTTGGTTTTTAGCCGGTCTGCTGTATTTTCTAACAGATGTCGGTTGTGCTGCATGGGGCTGTCTGGGGCATCCCTGACTCTGCTTTCTCTTTCTAATTCTACCTTCATCAGAGGGCACCAAGGTAGCACAATTATTCAATCCAGGAGGCTGGCTTTATGTGTGAAAACACAGTCAGAAAAGTAGTCTTGTCCCATTACCCCTGATGAACTTAAATATATCTGGAAGTCTTCAGACATTCAGGTGAGAGGTTGAGTTCAGTTGTCCAGAGGCCTTTGCTTCTTTTTCAAACTGAACCCAGGCACGTTTCTCAGTGACGAGTGCATCGACAAAATGCTATGGGTGTGTTCCCTGCCTGCCTGCCACCACTGGGTTTTGCTCGAGTGCTCTGAGACAATCAGACCAGCCTTAGTGCTCATCATGAACATATTGTGTCCTCTGTTTCCACTGGCTTTTCAGGAGGATTTAATCACTTTCAGTTTATTGGCCTATTTTGAAAATGCCTTTCGGATTCCTGGTGACGTGCTCACTATGTCCCCTCCGCTTGTGTCCAGATAGTGTTCTCCAAAGCCCCAGTGTCCTGCAGGATGGGCATGGGTTGGTGTGGGGGAAGGGCTGCTTTTTTTTTTTTTTTGCTCTGCTTTCTCAGTGATTTCTTTTTTTTTTTTTTTTTAAATATTTTATTTATTTATTTGACAGAGAGAGACACACAGAGAGAGGGAACACAAGCAGGGAGAGTGGGAGAGGGAGAAGCAGGCTTCCCGCGGAGCAGGGAGCCCGATGCGGGGCTCGATCCCAGGACCTGGAATCATGACCTGAGCCGAAGGCAGACGCTTAACGACTGAGCCACCCAGGCGCCCCCTCAGTGATTTCATAAGAATTATTTTTGTTTCAAACAAAAGTCCTCCTGTCAGGAGAGGCCACTTGATTCCCCAGCACTTTCGAGGGAACTGCTACCTCTGCCGCCCTATCTAGCTACTAGGGCAGCCAACATCCGATCATTTGAGAGGAGTGATTTCCTAAGGGAGATTATTGGTAGGGTCATTTGGAGTTTTATAGGTTGCAGTGTATCACCACTGATCCAGCCTTACCACCCTGTTTCTCACCTGCATAGTCTTTTAAGTTTCAAACTCTGAAATGGTAAATTTGGCCCTGTGAATTCCAGGTGCTCAGTGTGGCCTGGAGCGGGGACGCTGAGGCAAGAATAAACAGTTCTGAACAGCTAAAGTGTCGAGCTCTTCCTCTCCTCTGACTTTCTTTTGGAAGGGTTAAAGTGGACAGTGGTCCTATTCTTTCCTGACATTCCACTTTCCACACCCATTCTTTATTCAGCCTGCGAAATATAATAATGTATAATAATCTTAGGTGGTGAGATAATGTAGACCAGGGCAAACAGAGCCCATCAGCTGCTGGGTGAACTGTCACTTGGTAAACAATGGTTAGCAGCCCCCGTGCCTTCTTATCTACAGCTGGGACTGTGCAGAGAACATTTTCATTGTCCGGAGGGAAATGAGGTGGATTATTTGTATATTACAGTAGACGATCTTTCTGTCTGCAACTCCCAGAAGATGGAATTATTGCAACAGTAGCCCAGATGACTGCTCCCCTGTCCAAATTGGGATCTATTTAAAGAAGGGTTATTAAAATATTAATGTAGAACTAGTTATTGATTTCACGTTGCTTGAAGGAGATTAAGATTTGAATACAGCTATCAGTATGATCAAGAGTTTGCATCCTTTAAATTAAGATATGGTGGATTCCGTTTTTATTTTTTATTTTTCGGGTGAAACTTTTTGTGGAAGTTTATATTGAAATGCTTCATTTTAATCTTGGTTTACTCTAGTGCATACATGGTGCCTCATTATTTCTGTAATTTGATGTATATAATAAGGCTTGATCTGTTATCTGCAGGCAAAGGGGAGTAGTTTGGGAGCTTTACACTCCTTCAAGATTTCATTTTATATACAAAATTTGAAAAATAGATTAAATTAAAACTAAATTAGCTTTTCAATGAGGTAATGATCTAACAGTGAAGTACGCAACAGACCTAGTGTTAATTCTACATAAAACTGTTGATTAAGGGCAAGTTTTTTCTTTAGTTTCTGTGTACAAAAAAACAACAGCAATTTTCTACTTTTACTTACTATGTCTAAAATTATATTTGCCAGAAACATACGTTCTGCTTGATTTGGTTTTCTTAAACATTTAAAAAGCAGACATCTGTAAGGTTCTTTAATACAACGTATTCTAAATTAGAGCATGCTGCCAGAAAAATTAACGTAGTGGTAGCCTGAAAATCACTATCCATCAAGACCCTAATCTGAATAATCACAGTTTTTGCTTTTCAAATGTCTGCTGCCAGCTTACATGGTTTATAATTTGCTTTTCTTGTAACTTCTTTTCACTGAACCTGAAAACTACTTTTTTTCAAGGCTCTATGAAAAGAGTTGAAACACTGACCTTGGTCCCATCTCTGCACCAGACTAGTGTTGAAAAGCCATTTAAATGTTTAGAATCTCGAATTTCTCATTTTTAAAATGGGAATATTAATATCTTCGCTGCATATTGCAGTGTTTCTCTGAGGGCCAGTTGAGAAAATGGATATGCTCACACATTGACAGTTGTCAAGATCTAAAAATGTTAACTTGCATTATTATGTCATACCTATGGTGGAAGCATGATTTAAGGCTTATTATTGTTTCATTTGTCTTGGTTGTTGCAAATAATTTATAGTATTTACTGGAAAGAGCACGTGGGTGTGCAGTCTAGCTTCTATTTATTAGCTATGGAGGCTTTGGACATGCTAACCAGCATGGGTTTGCTCTCCTTGTCTATGAAATGGGTAATATGTTCCTGGCAGGGTGAGAATAGGGTTAGTAATGAAGGTAAAGTGCTGAATGAGATATCTTCTGTTCTACAAATTTAGATAAAATCTGAGTTATAAAAGCAATGATTCAAATACATGCAATTACAGTCTCTGCCTAATTTTCCTTTCAGTGCAACTAATGTTGGTGATGATTTATGCCAAAAAATGTTAGCTGTTTACATCTGGTCTACTGAATGATTTGGAGGTGCTGGTTCATATAGCCCTTACACATGTTTTTCTTTTAGCTTGCATAGTTGTTTACGCATCTATAGAGCATATCCAGCATTTGATATTTGGGTCCATGAGGATCCTCCTGGTACAAAATCTGAAAGCTAGAGAACAGTTTTATACCCAAAAGTTGTATCTTATGTTTTCTTATGGCTTTTTTTGCACTTTGAAAACTTTTGTTTGAGTAACAGGTAATTCCAGGCATTAATGACTTTCTAGAAGGAAAAGCTTTCTAGAAGGAAAAGCAATCACAGACAATTCTTTCCGTGAACAGAATGGCCACAGTTACTATATATTTGTATGTATACATGTACATGTCGTGATTATTGCTTGTATCGAACTATGTGTTAGTTACACAATGAAACAATTACCTTTTAACTGTACTCCGACACAAGTAGAGAATAGGCTTTTTCTGAAAAACCCATCATATATATAGGTAGAACCCGAGAGAAACTTGACCTTGATTTTGAAGCTTCGGGATTAATTACCTAATCTTTGCCAGAAGATTGACACCCACAAGGCCTGTGTTAAAGCTTGCAGTCTGCAGCTGGTCTCCTCCAACATGGGGCGGGTCAGGGGCATGGCTCCCACACAGCATCACAGCCTCAGCGTAGGGATCTGGCATCAGTCTGCCAACTTACTCTTTGCTGATGTTGGCAAAGACCGTTCTGAAAGAGCTGCGTTCTCTCATTCCCTGAAGAGCCCAGCCTGTCCATCCTGTTCACATATGTTCAACTGACTGGCTTCCACGCTTGGTCTGTGAACTCCCAGTCGCAGCGAATTTTCCTACTAGGAACAAGATGTATAGGAAGAGCTCTCCATGAAGGAAAACAGGAAAGAAACAAAACTTGCTTATACTTCACAACACTTTTCAATGTTAAGATTTACCTTTTTCTTAAGACACACTAGAATATCTTATATTTTTAATGAGGTTGTGACCGCTGCTATAGAAATTTTGTAAGAACATTCAGAAGCTGAGAAAAAAACCACTTTATATCAATTTACTACTGGGGCGTGGTAAAGCTTTTCTTCTCTAACATTCATTCCTCTTGGCAGTCCATTCAGACAGGCTCCATTTAGAGTCATGATCAGTTGAGTAGGCCATTCTCTTCGTTAGGGTAGTGTGGACAGATTGGGGAGAAACTACAGGCTGCGGTTTGGGGGAATGAGATGCTACATCTGTGCTCTTTCCTGTGGACCACTGCATATGGTTGAGGTTGGCTGGGCAACTGTCTTTACCCTGTCTGTGCCAATTTGTACTTTTCCATAAAGAGTACAAAATCTGAAGGTGGAAGATTTATTTGTTACACTTAAACTTTTCCAGGTTAAATTACTCTTCAGGAGATTGCCTTCTGGTCAATTTCTTATCTACCTGAGGCTTTGATGTTGGGAAGCTGTCATTCTTTATTATAAGTAAATCCCTGCTTTTAAGAACAAATGCAGGGGGCGCCTGGGTGGCTCAGTCGTTAAGCGTCTGCCTTCGGCTCAGGTCATGATCCCAGGGTCCTGGGATCGAGCCCTGCATCAGGCTCCCTGCTCCCTGCTCCGCGGGAAGCCTGCTTCTCCCTCTCCCACTCCCCCTGCTTGTGTTCCCTCTCTCACTATATCTCTCTCTGTCAAATAAATAAATAAAATCTTTAAAAAAAAAAAAGAACAAATGCAGGATTAGTGAGAGTGGAGAGAATCAGGAACAAACTGAGTAGCAGGACGAGAGCTGACAACTTAGGGTGTCCACATCGTGGAGAGCTTTTTCCTTGACCCTCACTGTTAATTGAACAAAACAAAAAGGAATGACTGAATGTATCCTAGTCTGGAGACATTTAAACCATCAGTGATCAAACTAATCAAGAAAATGCCTAGAATGCTTTTCTTAATCTTCCACCTTCCAAATTACTCCTTGTTAAAATCTTTTGTAATACTTCAATAGAATTTCTGTGTCGCATATTGCAGCTACATCTGTGGGTTTGGGAAGAATTCTTTGTAATTAGGTTACAAGACTGGAACAAAACAAAGGTGCATTTGTGTTTGATTTTGGTCGTCTTTACAATTTGGTCTTTGTCGGGATTGACCAATGTTCCTGTGTGTTCATCCCACCAATACTTATTGAGGGCCTGCTGGGCGCTGTGAATGCAGGGGAGCTGCTACTCACATTTCAGTATGGGCAACAGACAAGAATAGGAAGAAGCACAAATAACTAGTAGCTGGTGATAAGAGGTGGGAAGAAAACAGAGCAGGGCAGGAAGAATTAGAGATGGTGGGGTTGGGAGGATGGGTGGTCAGGGAAGGTGCTGTGTGTGTGCCTTCCAGATGATGTGACAATGAGCTCTGTAAAAGTTGGAGAGGAACATTTTAAGGAGAGGGTAGAACAGGTGGAAAGGCCTTCAGCAATCCAGATCCCGTGAGACCAGCAGTGTGGCAAGGAAGAAGGGGGCAGCTCATAGGCCCTGGGGAAGACTTTGAAGAATTTTCTCAGGGCAACGGGAAGCCCCTGGAAGGTCTGAGGGGCGTGGTCTGAGTTCCATAGTAAAGGATAACTCTGGTGGAGAACTGGCTGAAAGGGAAGCAGGGAGCCCCGCACAACTTGCGTGTGTGTGCACCTGCTCCCTCGGGACAGATGAAGGCAGGGACTAGCTGTAGTGTGCAGCCACTGGGTAGAGAGTGCCCCGCATGTATGTTGCTCTTGGGCTGACAGCACTGGTTTGGATGTGGAATGGGAGGGGAGAAGGGGGAGCAAGGACAACTCCTGGGTTTTTCCTGTACCCACAGTGTCTTCATGCTGACGCCAGAGTAAAGTGGAGATGGGAAATGAAGGCCAAGTGAATGGAAAAAAACCAAATCCAATGTGGATTTGACATAATGCAAAAGTTATATCTTTGGAATCGTGAGTCACCTAGTCAGTGCTGAGACTTGTATGGTGGAACCGAGTTTTAGGGACATTTGCAGGTGTGTCACAATTCCAGGGCGGTTCAGTTATGATCCCATTAAAGTTTATGTCCTTTGAAGGCAGGGCAACTCCTGTGCAACTCCTCTTAGTCCCAAGACTGTGCCCTGGAGATAAGATTTAGGTCAGTGTTTGGTTTGAATCTAAAGGTTCAGTTATCTGCAGAGCTGATTTTATTTGTGATTCTGATTATGTAAGAAAATATGGGGAATAGAATAAATGCTGGCAGGCTGTAGTGAATAATCCCTCCTGGTTTTGAGTTTCTGGATCCATGAGATTTGAGCAGACATCTGAGGATATTGTCTCGTGTGACCCTTTCCAGAGGTCCCTGTGTCCTGTGACACAGGTGTGCCCATCAGCCACGGGGTAAGTGCACAGGTAGTTAACGTCCAGTATTGCAGAGCTGGGGTAGACCCATCCTTGTCCCGGTGGGTCTGGCTTATAAGTCTGCTCCATCTGGCTTGTGTAGGATGAACTGGATGAACTCCGTGCTGAAATGGAGGAGATGAGAGACAGTTACTTAGAGGAAGACGTTTACCAGCTGCAGGAGCTTCGGCGAGAGCTGGACCGCGCTCATAAAAACTGCCGAATCCTGCAGTACCGCCTCAGGAAAGCCGAGCAGAAGAGCCTGAAAGTGGCTGAGACTGGTCAGGTAGATGGCGAGCTCATCCGGAGTCTGGAGCAGGACTTAAAGGTGAGTGAGCAGGGCTGATGGAGTTCTCATTCCCAGAAGGGGCTGCAGGCGGGGGCAGGATCGCAGGGCTGAGGCCGGCAGCCCTTCGGACCCACTTATCCACGGTCCTGCCATTCTACTAGTAGTTCTCTCTTTCTCAACAGATTTCAGCATACACGTTCTTCATTCACCTTATGGTGTATAGGTTATGTGTAGTCATATGGCTTTGACAGCCCAAGATTTAAACCTGTCGTATGAACTGGAATCTTAAAACCTAAGGAAAAGAAAAGAAATCGTAGTAAGGGATCTACAATTTAAAAAAGAGAGAGAATTGGGGCACCTGGGTGGCTCAGTCGGTTAAGCGTCTGTCTTCGGCTCAGGTCATGATCTCAGGGTCCTGGGATCAAGTCCTGCATCGGGCTCCTTGCTCAGTGGGGAGCCTGCTTCTCCCTCTGCCTCTGTGCCTGCCCCTGCTCATGCTCTCTCTCTCTTGCTCTCTATCTCAAATAAATAAAATCTTTAAAAAAATAAAAAATAATAAATAAATTAAAAAAATATCTGCCACTTGGTCTGACAGTTGTGTAGAATTGTACAGAAACGTCTTCTAAAGATCTGGAATATTTTTAAAAATCTATTGATTATCAATTCAATGATAGTCAAAGACCGCTCATAAAGGTTGACTATAATCACTTAATGTTTTTATTGTTACTTAAGTTTCCAGAATGCAGAACACCTGAAATGACCATAACCCAAGGATGGTGTTTTGATTTAACTGAAGGAGAAATAGGATCATAACTACCTGTCTAAAGCTAATTGTCTAAGGTGTTTTTGAAAACCATTGGCAGAGGTGGGAATGAGGTGAAGAAATTCCAGACATTATACCATTTGATCTCTCCATGGGTAGCATGGCTTCTCTTCATGCCCTGATTATCAAATCATTTATCAAGAGATGAATTATGCATAAAGTCCTCCTTATTATGGGAGTACTTATGAAATCTCATTTCGCCTTTCATTATGATAACAGGAAAAGAATCTTTGTAATTCTATCAAATCTATAAACCACTAACAAAATGTCATTCAGTGGGATGTAAGGGTGATTTATATTTCTCTTGCAAAATCTCTTTCCTTTTTCCCTTTAGAAGGTAAAAATGTTTAACTGCTTTTAACATTCAGATATTTTACCACAGTAGACAATTTAAAACTTGACTACCTTATTTTACAGGATTATCTTGGTTTTTTTGTGTTTTTTTTGCAGGTAGTTTTAGTATTGCCTTAGGGAACAGAAATGTTTATTGATTGATTATTAGTTATTGTTATTTCTAATTTATCATTAAAGCATGTGTGTGTGAGCAGAATTGGCATTCTTGGTGATACTCTATAATGAGGTAGAGCTATCCACACTAGCCTCTTAATCCAGATAAAGGTCATATCCTTGCTCATAATGTGGATTTCATGTTTGAAACTGATAGCTCCTCCTTTAAAGATAGGCTTGTTAATATTGCCAGGGTCTTTGCCCTTTACTGTGATATCCTATCACTTAATGATTCTGCCTCTGAAGTTGTTTGTGCCCTTAGCAAACAGAAAGCTTTACGTCCTGATGACTATCTCTGTTGGTTGATATAGGTAGCCAAAGATGTATCTGTCAGATTGCATCATGAACTTGAAACCGTGGAGGAAAAGCGTGCTAAAGCTGAGGATGAAAACGAAAGTCTCCGACAGCAGATGATTGAAGTGGAAATATCCAAACAAGCCCTCCAGAATGAGCTGGAGAGACTGAGAGAGGTAATCCCAAGATATATGCGGATTTCTTTCTTGGGTTTAATTGTTAGGACCTTGGGACTCCAAGCATCCCATTTGGTGAACTATGATTTATTTGTAGGGCCCAGAAAGTAAGAATGGTTTTTACATTTTTCGTAGCATTATAAAACAACAACAACCACACAAAAATAAACCTAAAAAAGCAAAGAAGATTATGTGACAACGACTATATGTTGCTTGCAAAGCCTAAAATATTTGCTGTCTGACCGTCTACAGAAAAGGCTTGGTGAACCGTGATCTAAAACTACTTTTTTATCATTTCCATTCAGATGAGCTGGCCATTAATTCCTTTTATGGGTCCAAGTGCAGAATATTATTACTAGAATACAAAATTAAGCAGTAGCTTTTTCCTCGAGTTTCCTCTTCCTATGAGCTGGAAAATGTGTTATGGTTGTCTATTAAAGCTGTGTAAACAAATAATAAGCCACCTATATCTATTATTCAGGCACTATGGTTTAAATATAGGGCTTTTCTTTTTATTTGAGGGAGTGAATGTATTCTAGCAAAGCGTCTAGAAAATGAATATATATATATATTTCCCTTTGCATACAGTAATGCAAAAGCTGTTCTGTTATTGACTTCCATTATAAGATTAAAGCTGTATATTTCCTGGAAAATATCCTGCATATTGATGGAGGTAAAAGCTATTGGTTAGGCCTTTATGGTGATGGCTAAAGCCAGCATTATTACCTGCTAACGGCCTCACTTAGTGCATTTTCCCTTTGGCCAAGTTTCCCGATTCACCCAGTTACTCCTCATCCATCCAGCCATGCGCCTGCCCACACTTAATTCAGGCTCCGTACCATGCCCTGGGGATGCAGATGTGAACATGGCAGCACGGGCTCTGCTCCCAAGATGTTTACAACTCAATTTGACACATGGCTGGCAAAACAAATAAATCACAGCAAAGGAGCTGGTGTGGCTACCTCTCTGCTTCCACCCCTGCCCCCTCACAGCCACTCAGGTGCCATGATGTTCTTGAGGTTGGGGGGCTCCGACATTCTTTTTCCAGAGATCCACAGCCCTAGGGCTCAGTCCCTCGCCTTCAAGTCCCTGCTGATATCTCACCTCAGCCTCCTGGCTCCCCCACACTTACACATTCAAGTTGTCCCTGCCTCCACCCTGGCCATCCCTATCTACCTTCCCATCTGACACGCTTTGGATTTTGGTGAATTACTTGTGTATTGTCAGCACTTGTCTGAAATTGTCACGGGTTTTATTTCTTTGTCGTCTTCACTAATGTGCCTCTAGGACCTGAGCTCTGTGGGAAGAGGGTGTGTCTGTGTAGTTCACTGTGGGGTCTCTGTGCCTAGAACAGTGCCTGGCACTTAGGCGTCGTCAGGGACGTGCAGGGTGAGGGAGTGAATGAAGGGCGAGAATGTGGAGCTGTGGTGACCACAGCTTGCCTGGGGACTTGGTGAGCTTCACAGCACGTTCTTTCATCATGGGTAACCCTTGCTCCTTAACTTACATGTGTACTTACCCTGGGGGCTGGGGGGATTTCTCCTCGCCTTGTGGGTCTCTTACCTCTGCATTTGGAGTTGCTAGTTCTTTACTTCCTTCTTTCTCCTTTGATCTAAGTTTGCTAGAAGGTTTGCCATATGGTTTCTTTTCTCAGAATTTCCAGTTTGAGCCTGACCTTGAGGGTACAGAAAACATCTTAGGAGTATATTTTATAAATGTTATATGTGTATATGCCTACATATAAATATTTAAATTTTATATACACATAAGTAAGTAAATAAATATATTCAAAGCAAACAAAGTTTGTCTTGCCCCCGTGGAACTGGATTTGTGTAGGACTTGGCATCAGGTCACAAATAGCTCCTCAGGGAGGGAAATGATTACTGACATTCAATGCCAGGCAGAGGTGAGGCAAGGATCTTCAGAGAACTGTGATGTTGGCTGAGGTTGGATGTACACAGAGAAGGTGGCAGGGTCAGCCTCTCCCTGCCTTTATGGGTTAGAATCACTCACAGGGATTACTCAGCTGGGCTGCAATCAGTATTTTACCTGGAGAGTTGCGGTAAGACTAGGGGGGCTATGTATTTGCACCAAACTTCATGATTCTAAATGAATCATAAAACTGACAGGAGTCTGCGGAAGGTAGATACTCTGGACTGTGCTGGAAGCAGAGAACGATGGAACCAGGTGATCCAGGGTTCAAAGGTGGTAGAGGAGATACTTATTGGTAAGTGCCGGCTGTGGGCTCTGTGAATGGATTCTTTTTACTGAAGCCAGAACGGAACGTGCTGTGAGCTTTGCTCTAGGGTGAGGATAATATTTGCTCTATCTTGAGTCCGGCTCATTATTGTTCACCTCTGAAGTTTTGTAATCGGATGAGTCACATTCCGGAAAAGGCAAGGAGAGTTCATGTGTCTCTGAATGACAGAAGTAGTTGCAGATGACTGTGGCCCCCTGAGCCTTGGAGGACCGTAAAACAGTGCATCTCCGTGCCTCTTCAGCCCTGTGGCTGCTGCAGGGGCTTCTCTCCAGAGCTGCAGACTATGCAGCTGCCTGGTGGACTTCTCCAAGATGGATTTCCCGTAGTGCTTCGAACTCAGAGAGTCCAGAAACAGACTTGTCACCTTTGGCCCCACCTGAATCTTCTCTGTCTTTCCTATTTGTTTTCACGATGCTACGGTCCTGCTAGTCCCTCAGGCTCGAGCAATGGTGGTTACCCTGACCTCTCTTACTGCTCATACTGAGATTGCCTTCAGATTCTGGTCTTCTGCTTTTACAGTCTTAGGAATTTTCCTTTTTTCTTTTTTTAAAGATTATTTATTTATTTATTTGAAAGAGAGAGCAGAGCAAGAGAGAGAACACAAGTCAGGGGGAGGGTCACAGGGAGAAACAGGCTCCCCACCGAGTATGGAGCCCCATGCCAGGCTGGATCCCAGGACCCTGAAATCATGACCTAAGCCAAAGGCAGACACTTAACCAACTGAGCCTCCTAGGCACCCCTGAAAACATGATTTTTTTAAACATTTTAAATTTAAATTCAATTAACTAACATATAATATATTATTGGTTTCAGAGGTACAGGTCTGTGATTCATCAGTCTTATATAATACCCAGTGCTCATTGCATCACGTGCCCTCCTTAATGCCCATCACCCAGTTACTCCATCCCTCCATCCCCCTCCCTTCCAGCAGCCCTCAGTTTGTTTCCTATGATTAAGAGTCTCTTATGGTTTGTCTCCCTCTCTGATTTCATCTTGTTTTATTTTTTCCTCCCTTCCCCTATGATCCTCTGCTTTGTTTCTTGAATTCCACACGTATCAGTGAGATCATATGATAATTGTCTTTCTCTGATTGACTTATTTCGCTTAGCATCATACGCTTTAGTTCCATGCACATTGATGCAAATGGCAAGATTTCATTTTTCTCTCTCACTGATACATGCTGTACCATGGATGGACCACGAAAATAGACCAAGGAAAAGAAGCTGGACATATAGCACAATTCCATTTATCAGAAGTAATTCGGAATAGGTAAATCCACAGACAGAAAACAGATCAGTGGTTTCCAGGGGCTGGGGAGAAGAGAGAGGACTGCTTAATGGGTATGGGGTCTGCTTCTGAGGTGACGAAAAGGTGTTAAACCAGATAGAGGTGATGGCTGCACAACCCTGTGAATGTACTAAATGCCTCTGTGTTGCACACTTTAAGATGGTCGGTTTTCACCTCAAATAAACATTTTTAGATTCTCTCTTCTACCCGTACTTTGACCAGTCTTCTCTCAAGTGAATATTTGAGAGCTGACTCTATGCCGTCAACCCATTAAAGACAAACACTACTTCTGGTCCTTCCCTTCTCTGTTTTATCTTCGACACTCCCCCAACGCTGACAATGGGACTCTCTGCTTAAACACATGAACTTGCCCTGGCTCCCAATTGTCTAACTCTCTAGCGTGACATAGAGGACCCTTCCTGCCGGGGACCATCCCTGTCTCCCAGCTGAGTTTCCCACCCCACCGCTGCAGACCCTGCAGTGAAATAAAAGGCAGCAGAGCAAGATGAGAAGAATCTGTGCCCTCTGGTCCCCTTTGAACCGAGTGGGTCTTAGAAAAGTCACTGTCTCCATTGACAGATAAGGCAATTCAAGAGGATTGGCAATATGAAACTATCTGGAATTGTCCCTTCTGGCTAGCTAGCTTGCCTACCTGCTTCCTTGTGCCTATTTGCATATGGTCCTTGCACCCAACACCCATACACCCTGCCACTCATGCAAGCTCAAAATGTTTTTGCCTTCTGAGGGGTATATTTCTTCTAGTACTCAACTCTGTGATGAAATATCTCGACAGGTTGAAAATGGTTAATCTTAGCTTAGTTTCAGCTTCTTAAAGATTGCTTCCACTGAGGAGTTTTTCATTCTACCCAAATTTTTGAGTACTTATACACAATAATAACTGGCCAAGTTAGTTGGCACTTGCAAGGGACAGAGACATGTTCTAGATCATTCCAGGGAACTGGGCTTTTTTTTTTTCTTTTTTTCTTATTGAGGTATAATTGACATACAACATTATATTAGTTTCAGATGTGATGGTTCAATATTTGTATATATTACAAAATGATCACTACAATAACTGGTTAACATTCCTTGTTAAACACATGGGTCCAAAAATTTTTTTTCTTGTGATGAGAACTTCTAAGATCTACTCTCTTAGCAACTTTCAAATATGCAGTACAGTATTGTTACCTATGGTCATTATGCTGTACATTACATCCCATGACTTATTTATTTTATTATAACTGGAAGTTTGTATCTTTTGATTGCCCTTACCCCTTTTACCCATCCACCCTACTAGGGATTGTTGAATGAAGCCACAGGGAACCAATTAGCAGCCAGATAGCTCTTGTGGGCCATCTTTCAGCACCATTCAGGATGTGATATTGATTCTCTGGGTTTGGTTGAGACTTCCGTGGCTAGTAAATGGTTCAGATTTTGTAAATATTTCCTGAGTGCTTGAGAGGAAAGCATATGCTCCAGTTTTGGGGTGAAGACTTTAAATCCATTAGATTGAAGACTTTCAAACTTTAACTCACAGCAAGCAGTACATTTTGTATCATCACTCAAAATACAAACATAAAGGTTTCACAAAATAATGCCTATCTTTGCCATATGGGATGCATTTTGATATTTTCAATTCTATTCAGTTCTGTTTATTTATTTAATTTATTTATTTTTAAAGATTTTATTTATTTTTTTGACAGAGAGCGACACAGCGAGAGAGGGACCACAAGCAGGGGGAGTAGGAGAGGGAGAACAGGCTTCCTGCAGAGCAGGGAGCCCAAAGTGGGGCTTGATCCTAGGACCCTGGGATCATGACCTGAGCCTAAGGCAGACGCTTAATGACCAAGCCACCCAGGTGCCCCCTGTTCTGTTTTTTAAATGGTAGTTATATGTTTGATTTACAGTCCATTGGTATATTGCTGCAATTTGGAAAAAGATTTTTTAGATCATTTGTTAATTGTGTTGTTCAAGTTTTTTATATCCTTTATAGTTTTGTTTTGTCTCCTAAATATATCTATTTAGGATAAAGGTATGTTAAAATCACCTGTTATAATTTTGTATTTATATTCTCTTGTAATCTGTCAAATTTTGCTTATATATTTTGAATATAAATGCATACAGATTTAGAACTGTTTTTTAGAACTCTTTTGATGATGAATTGTTCCCTTTATCATTTGATAATGACCTCTTTATTCTAATGTATTCTTTTTTTTTTTTTTAATTTGCCTGGTATAGCTTTTCTGTGCTTCCATTAGTTTTCATTTTTCTATGTCATTATATTTTAGGTGTATTTCTTGTGACTGGTCTATAGCTATCTTTTTAAAAATGGAATCTGATAATACCTTTTTTTAAAAAAACTTGTGAATTTAATCCATTTACATTTATTATGGATTTGTTATGGATTATGATGTGTTTGAATTTATTTCTATCACTGTATCTTATGTTCATAAACTCCATGCCTTTTCTTCATTTCTTTTTTCTATTTTTTTATGTTGATTTCTCTTTGATTGAATTTTCAATTCTCATATTCTTTTGCTTCATTAGGAATTTGTATTACTGTTCTAAAAATTACTCTTACATATTTAACATGCCTGTTTGACTTAATGTCTAAAACTAATCATTATCCCCATTCTTCTCCTTAGTAATATAAGCATCTTAGAAAGCTTCAACTCCAATCAGCTCCTGTGTTTCATACTATTATTATGTAGTATCATTTTAGTTTTATCTTTTTAAAACCATCCCCCCCAAAAGTTGGCTAATTTAACAGTTAATGCTTATTTAGATTCATTTACATATTTTCTAATGTTATCGTTGCTTTTTAGTGTTACTCCTTCCTTCTGAGTTCAGTTTTCTTCTTGCTGATCTATTAACATACCCTTGAGTGTTTTCTTTCAGTAAATGGTATTCTTAAAAATGCCGTTATGTCATCCTCAGTCTTGAAAGATATTTAGTTGGGCATAGGATCCTAACACTTCAAAGATAATATTTTTTATTATCTTCTGTTTCTATTTTGCTATCAAGAGGTCTGCTGTCAGATAATTCTCATTTTTGTAGATGATCTGTCTGTACTTCCTGGTTACTTTTATGCTTTTCTTTTTGTGTTTGGTATTCTGGTATTCAACCAGGTGTATCTAGATTTATTTTTATATTTTAGGCAGCACTCATTGTCAATCTGTTTATGTCTTTCATGACATCTGGAAAATTCTCACTCTTTGAATAATGTTCAGTAATGAAATTATGTCTTTTTTTTTTTTAAAGATTTTATTTATTTATTTGAGAGAGAGAGAATGAGAGAGAGCACATGAGAGGGGGCAGGGTCAGAGGGAGAAGCAGACTCCCTGCCGAGCAGGGAGCCTGATGCGGGACTCGATCCAGGGACTCCAGGATCATGACCTGAGCCGAAGGCAGTTGCTTAACCAACTGAGCCACCCAGGCGCCCCTGAAATTATGTCTTTAAATAGTGTTTCTTCCCCCATTTTCTGTATCATTTCTAGAATTCCTGTTAGTCTTATGTAGGAACTTCTTGTTGGCCATTCTTATTCCAGCCACCATCTTGTCTAACTGTCCTTTTTTTTTTTTAATCTTATCTCTGTGCTATATATATTTTTTAAAGATTTATTTATTTATTTTACAGAGACAGAGAGCGCGTGCATGTGCATGCATGCTTGTGCACATGAGGGAGTGGGGTGCAGGCAGAGGGAGAAATTTCAAGCAGACCTCCCACTGAGCGGAGTCCAAGATAGGGCTCAATCCCAGGATATGAGATCATGACCTAAGCAGAAACCAAGAGTTGGATGTTCAACCGACTGAGCCACACAGGTGCCCCACTGGGCTTTATTTTGAATAATTACTTCATTTCTTGTCCAAGTTATGAATTCTCTTCTTTACAAAAGAATTACTGTTTTATTCATCCACTAAGTTTTCATTTCAATGAAATGAATTTTTAAAAATTTGCTTGTTCTGTTTCATAAGTTTCTTTTTTGCTTATGATATTTCTTCCTTAAATTTTGAAACATTGAAAAATCATAGCCTCTTTCAGTTTGTTCCATTTTCTTGAGTTCTTAGGTGTTACCAATCCCTCTGTTTTTTAGATCTGCTGTCTCTCACCTAAGGTGGATTTTTTTATGAGCTCTAAGAAGAACTCATTTCTTAGTGGGAATTCCATGAAGTTTTGTTGAAATGTCCTCTTAGTGAGATTTTGCGTTGGTCTTTTCCAAATGCTGCAATAGTATTATTGGTCCAAATAAATACACTTGTTAATTTTGGGCTCATGGAGTTGTGTGCCAAAGGGGGTGTGTCAATGAGATATCAGACTTGTATGTGGCATACATCTAAATATTTTTATACTTCAAAGGAGATTTTTTTTTTTGTCACCACCCAGTATCCTGAGCAGAAGGTTATTACTCTCCCCCTTTCCAAGTGATTTTTAGTTTACTTTCAGTGCATCCCTTCAGTGTGTTGTCTGGGTGCATTTATCGAAGGTTCTTCTCATGCCCCTGGCTAGAGTGCCTATTTCTGGGTAAGAGAACTTCTACCAGTCCCTGCTGCCCTCTACCCCCTTAATCCCTTATGCATTTCTGATACTAGGGAATTTTCCTTTTGTGAATGTGTCAGTCAGCTGTGTGTAAATTTCTGCTTTTTATGTTTTCTTTAGCATTTCTAGCTGTTTGTTGGGGGAAGGCTCAAGATAGCTCAGTGTGCTGTGTTGCCAAAACAGGATGTAACCCTTCAGAGTTCAGCGGAAGCTTTCCAGTAGCGCTCTGGAGTGCCATGAGTAACCCCAGTGGTCTTCCATTTCATGACTCAGCACTTATGTCCCCGCCTCTCTCTGTTCATTTCCTTCTACCCTGCTACGCACCAGTTCCCATTTGCCCCAGGGCTTTTTTTAAACTCACGGATTCTGTTACATCATGGCTTCTACTTGCCAATATTCTCTGTAGGTATTTGCTAGAGACTGAATGTTTATATCCCCAACCCCCTGCCAATTCATTTGTTAAATCCTAATTCCCACTAGGATGGAATGAGGAGGTGGATCCTTTGGGAGGTGATTGGATTATGAAGGTGGAGCCCTTGTGGATGGGATTAGTGCCCTTTTCAAAGAGACCCCAGAGCTCCCTTGCCCCTTCCACCAGGTAAGGACACAGTGAAAAGATGGCCCTTGATGAACCAGGAAGTGGCTTCTCACTAGACACCCAATCTGCCAGCACTGTGATCTTAGGTTTCCCAGCCTTCAGAACTGAGAAATAAATGTTTGTCCTTGAAGCTACCCAGTCCATAGTATTTGAGTTCTAGCAGCCTGAACAGACTAAGATAGTCTTTCTGCTTTTTTCTCAACCAGGGGGTGAGGACTTTTCTCTCTGTCATTCATTGCATTCAAACTCTCAGAAGGCCATAAAGTCTGGAAGCATAGGTGTACAAACATAATAAATGGTTTATTGCTATTATGCTATCGTTTAATAAAACATTATCTGTGTTTCCGGACTTTATGGTCCTCCTTATAAGAAAAAGATATGCTTGAGTGAGCCAGTGTAAAGCATCTTTGG
Organism: Halichoerus grypus; assembly: GCF_964656455.1. Classification (NCBI taxonomy): domain Eukaryota; kingdom Metazoa; phylum Chordata; class Mammalia; order Carnivora; family Phocidae; genus Halichoerus; species Halichoerus grypus. Next base: position 60,049,537 of record NC_135724.1, read on the forward strand.
GCAGAGGCCCCATGCCAGGGCATCTCCTTGGACCCCGACCAGGTTGTTGGCAGCTGCTGTGCAGTCAGTCAGGGCCTCGCTCCTGGTCCAGTCAGTGGTGGACTGCGGGCTGGCAGGGCCTGCAGAGTACAGGCAGGCATTCTTTGTGTTAGCTTGGCAGGCTCTCCAAGATACCTCGGGAGGAATAAGTAGCATCTGGTTCCATTTGCTGGTCTCATGAGTTAGGGGGGCAGGGTGACTCTAACTAGAGAACAGGAAGTGGGGAGAAATGCAGTGCCCTGAATGATATCCCAGTTAGCTGGCCTGCTGAGTTAATAATGAGGTGAAATGGGATGAGAGTGGGAGCAGGAAGAATCAGGGTGTCTGGATAAGTCTTCTTCCAAAGCACTAAAACACAAGTAGAGTCTGGTGTGTGTGATTGTGTGTGTGTGTGTGTGTGTGTGTATGCACGTATGCACACGTATGTATCTGTGTCTGCACAGGAGTCTGGAGGGAAATGGCCTTTTGTAGGTTCTCATCAGACCAGGAGGCAAGGATGGGTTTAGAGTAGAGCCTCCTCAACCGAAGGAATAAATACCAGGCCAGAAAATCCAGATTTCACAGGCTGGGGAGGATTAGGAAGAGGGCAGCAACTGTAGGAAGATTTGGCATAAATAATTTTGAATGCTTAAGCTGTAAATGGAACGGTTTGGGTGTCTGGGAAGAAAGGGGATGTGTGCTCAGTTAAACAACGATAAATAGTACTAATGGCTAATTTCACGCTGTTACCAAAAAGGCACAAGGAGAGCCCATCACCATCTGTTCTGGTCACTCAGAACGGGTGCCCTTGGAGCGATTTCTTGTCAAAATCAAGACAGAATCATACAAAGGTCTTCTAGAAGGCTAGTAAAAGTCCTGTGACCCACTTCACAGTGGTCCGCATGCTCTCTTCCATGGGCACTGTCTCGTGCACTCTCTGGGCAGGCGCATTTACTTCTTCGTGATGAGCTGTGGTGGAGGCTCCAAGACGGATGTGGGGCTTGCCCAGGTTCGAGTTTTTGAAATGCTTTCGTTTCTTGGGTTATGCTATTTTGTTAAGTTTTGTTGTCAAAGGGCTATGTTACTTGCACATAGTGTGGCTGTTATGTTGGAAAAGAAAGAAAACAGTGGTGAGGACACAGGCAGGACTTCAGAAGGAGTAATTGAGTTTGGCGGCTCTCCTGGGATCTGGCATGCGTGGCCAGACCCAGGCCTGGGGACCTCAGGCCGACTGAGCGTCAGAGCCAGAAGAATCCTGGAGATGAGTTAGCCGACCTCCCCATTACCTACAAGAGGAAACCAAGGTCTGGGTAGGTTGTGAATGGCGGCTACCCCAGGTCTCCTGACTCCCAGAAACCCTCCTCCACTCCTTCTTTCCTTAGGACCTTAACTCTAGCCCCACCTCCTCCCTTCTCTGTAGGCCCAGGAGGAAGAGGCGGGTTCCCAGGTCAGGGCAGGAGGTAAGCACTTGTGGGGCCAGCTCGACTGTGGTCTTCAGCGGAAGCTGCTGGAAGAGAGAGCAGTCCTAGGTTCCCTGCTCCAATGGGTTGGTGAGGAAGGGCACCTGTGTCTTTCTTTGACCCATTAATGCTTTCATATAAAATTAATTTCTACTTTTAGAAGTATTTATTAAGCTGCTTCTTTCATCTCTACCGAGAAAATTATAGGAAGGAGAGCAGAATTTACCTTTGAAGAGAGTGAGTGCAGGCCTCTCAGCCTGTCTTACCACTCACTGCCATGGGGGCCTCCCATGGCCCTCTCCTTCCATCCTGCCCCGTGGTTCCTGCCGTTCTTTCCCCAGGATTGTTCCAAGATGCCTGTGAAACATTGCCCATTCTTAAAGATTCTCCCAGAAATGCCGCCTCCTCCTTGAAGCCTTCTATAACACTTTTCTGACCTCTGAACAAACATTTTCATATGATTAAACCATTACATGGTTGCTAGAGAATGGTCGAAAAGTAGAGGGAAAAAGTTTCCATCATGCTAACGTCCCAGAGATACAGCTCATTTTTCATATGAAATTGGAAGCACACCCTATATACTTCTTAGTATAGTATTTTTAGTATGCTATTTTTTATTTTTAATTAAACTTTTTGTTTTGAGATACTTGTAAACTTGGAGGCAGTTGTAAGAAATAATACGGGAGGTCTCATGTACGGTTTCCCCCAGGGGTAAACTCTAGTATGGTACCAGAACTAGGATAGCCACATTGATTCAGTCAAGCTGTGGAACAATTCCATCACCACAAGGATCCCTCACGGTGACCTTTTATGGCCACACCCACTTCCCTCCTGTACCCACTCCATACCCATCCCCAGCAACTGCTATGTTCTCCGTTTCGATAATTTTGTCATTCCAAAACTGTTATATAAATGGAATCATTGACGTTTTTCACTCTCTAGCATTCTCCAGAGATTCATCCAGGTGGTTGTGCATATCCATAGTTGGTGTCCTTTTCCTGCTGAGTAGTGTTCCAAGGCACACATGTGCCACAGTGTTTAGTCATTCACCTACTCGTTAGATGCAGGACATTCAGGTTGTTTCCAGTTTGGGGCTTTTACAAATAGAGTTGCTGTGAACATTTGTGTGCAGGTTTTTGTGGGAACATAAGGCTTCATTTCTCTGGGATAAATGCCTGGGATGTCATTTCCTGGGTAGTATAGTAGTTGCATATCTAATTTTTTAAAGAAAGTGCCAGACTGTTTTCCAGAGTGGCTATACCATTTAACATTGCTACCAGCAATGAGAGAGTGCTCCAGTTTCTCAGCATCCTCACCAGCATTTGGTGGTGTCACTGTTTTTTTATTTTACTTATTCTGATAAGTGATACCTCATTGTGGTTTTATTTTATTATTATTATTTTTAAGATTTTATTTTTAAGTTATCTCTACCCAGCAGGGGGCTCGAACTTACAACTCCGAGATCAAGAGTCACACGCTCCATTGACAGCCAGCCAGACACCCCTCATTGTGGCTTTCATTTGCATTTCCCTAATGGCTAACTAATGATGTTGGACATATTTTCCTGTGATATTTGCCATGTGTATTTCCTCTTTGGTGAAACGTCTCTTTATGTTTTTTGCCCATTTTCTAACTGGATTGCTTGTTTGTTTTTTTTAAACTACTGTTGAGTTTTCAGAGTTTGTTCTGTATTCTAGATACTAGTCCTTTGTTGAATATATTGTTTGCAAGTATTTTCTCTCACTCCAAGCCTGTCTCTTATCCTTTCAGTGGGGTCTTTCTCCCTCTTGGCAAATGTTTTTAATTTTGATGAAGTTCAATTTATAAATGTTTCCTTTTATGGTATGCTCTTTGCTTAGCCCTAGATTCTGAATATTTTCTTCTGTTTTTTAAAATGTTTTGTTTTACATTTAAATCCATGGTCCATTTTTTTTTATAATTCTAGTTAATATACGAATAGAATTCAGTGATTCATCCCTTACATATAACACCCAGTGCTGATCACAAGTGCCCTCCTTAATACCCATCACCCATTTAACCCATCCCCTACCCAGCCCCCCTCCAGCAATCCTCCCAGTTTGTTCTCTGTAGTTAAGAGTCCCTTATGGTTTGTTTCCCTCTCTCCTTTTTTACTTTCCCCCTTCCCATATGTTCATCTGTCTTCTTTGTTAAATTCCACATATGAGTGAAATCATATGGTATTTGTCTTTCTCTGACTGACTTTTTCGCCTAGCATAATACCCTCTAGTTCCATCCACATCGTCGCAAATGGTAAGATTTCATTCTTTTTGATGGTTGAGTAATATCCCATCGTATATATACACCATATCTTCTTTATCCATTCATCAGTCAATGGACATTTGGGCTCTTCCCATGGTTTGGCTATGGTTGATAATGTTGCTATAAACATTGGGTACATGTGCCCCGTCAAATCAGTGTTTTTGTGTCCTTTGGATAAATACCCAGTAATGCGATTGCTGGAGGGTAGCTCTATTTTTAACTCTTTGAGGAACCTCCATAGTTTTCCAGAGTGGTTGCACCAGTTTGCATTCCCACCAACCGTATAAGAGGGTTCTCCTTTCCCTGCATCCTTGTCCATGGTCCATTTTGAATTCATTTTTGTGTAAGGCATGAGACTTAGGTCAAGTTCATTTTTTTTCCTTTTTTTTTTTTTTTTTACCTATGGATATCTAATTGCTCCAGCACCATTTGTTGAAAAGGCTGTCTTTCGTCCACTGAATTACTTTGCACCTTGTCAAAACTCAGTTGGACATATATGTGTAGGTCTGTTTCTGGGTTCTCTGTTCTGTTCTATTGATCTCTGCCAATACAGCCTGGATGACTTAGCAGTATAAATCTTGAAACTGCTGTGTCTGCTCCAACCAGCAGTTTGAGTCTCATTGGACCCCTCAGTGGCATTTCAGAACACCCCTGTCTCTGCCTTATAGGATGCAGATGTATGTCTGCACATCCCTGCCCTTATCAAGCATTCAGTAAATATTTGTTGAATGAGTGAAAGTTTCATCATCTTTATTTCTCCTTGAGAAAGAGCCATAACATATTTACAGATCTCCTGGTGAGGAATTTCCCATACTGTAAATGTTTACCTCAGGACAGTGAATACAAACCAGTAATTCCACTCCAGGTCAAGAATTTTGATAATGACCCTGTGTGGGTCATGAAATCACCCTGTTTGGTTAGTGATAAGGAAAGCTGCTTTCTGTCAGCTTCCTGCGTATTCAGGCAGGCTCAGGGTGTCCATCGCTGGGATCGTACCACACCCAGTTGTCCCCCGTGAGCCGAGTGGGCTCCTCTGTAGCTGTTTCCTCAGCAGGTCATCCGCAGGCACTGGGGGTGCTCAGCTGGCCTTTCAGGCAGAGGATGGCCCCCCTGGCATGGCCACGTCAGAAGCAGCCAGGCTGTGTGAGCGGCCTTTGGTTTGCAAGCCACAGAGATTTAAGACCCAGCTATTTCTTCTCTTTCCTCAACACCACCTTTCTTGGCAGACGGGAACCTTTGATAATGTGGGGTACATGGCAGAAACGTGTTACCTCCTGCTGTGTAAGCAATTAGACTAGAACTTGTGAATTGCAGTGAAACAGACACTGTGTTCACATTGCTTGTCATGAAAAATAATCAAAGTAGAGGGGCGCCTGGGTGGCTCAGCCGTTAAGCGTCTGCCTTTGGCTCAGGTCATGATCCCAGAGTCCTGGGATCGAGCCCCGCATCGGGCTCCCTGCTCAGCGGGAAGCCTGCTTCTCCCTCTCCCACTCCCCCTACTTGTGTTCCCTCTCTCGCTGTGTCTCTCTCTGTCAAACAAATAAGTAAAATCTTTAAAAAAAAAAAAATCAAAGTAGGGACAGAGCACCTATTTCTGTTCTAGACTTCACTAGAATGTTAATTGCATCAAGTTTGTGCTATGGGAATAAATAAAAAATACTTCTCTTTTCAAAGTTTACAATTGATACTTGAGTCTCTCAGATTTACATGTTGTAAGTCGTGTTATTGATGTGATATACTTTAGGTAACTTGTCTTCAAATGCAGAGTCAAGAGTCAGAGAAATAGAAATGCTTAGAAAATACTACATGGTAGTATCTGTTTCCTGAGTATACTTTCTGGGTATTTCTCTGACTCAAGTGAGAGTCATCGTACACTGAGTGGTATGATTATGAGCCAAATAAGCAGTTTTCGTTTTTCCCCCTAGTAATCAAAAATTACTCAGCATTGAAAAGGCACCCAGTGATACCTATATATAGTTACACAAGCACACAGAAGGCCTTGCCTTTGAGCAGTTGCTCCAGCAGTGTTTGCTTTCTGACCTAAGGATGAGCCTCGGAGAAAGGAGAGACCCTAAGCTCTCCTGGGGCACTTTCCCTCGTGGTTTATTTGTGTAGATTGGTTAATCTTTTTACTGAAAGAACGTTCATGTGGGATGCTGGGTTCTCATTTGTTCCCCAACATCGCAGGTGCTCTTTCTCATGACCCACAGTCATTTTACTGGAATGAGGGAATGTGGAAAATGTGGGGCATGTTCATCAGGTGGTTGGCATTTGAACTGGGTTGCTCTTCGTTTTTAGATGCTGATGTGAGCTGATTTCCCAGACAAAACAATGTTTATTTATCAAGCACGTATTTGTGTTTATTACTTCATTCTGAAGAGTCAGAGTAGACCCTCGTCAGTTGTCCTCCCATCATCCCTGGCTTTGTCTGTCTGGCCAGAGGAGTGGAGTGAGCAAGAGGGCAGTTTGGGGAAACCAGCAGTGGGGTATCAGGGCACCAGGCATGTCTCCACAGTTAGTTCGAAGACCACACAGAGAGTGGGGATGTGAAGAGGCTTTCCAATGCTTGGGTCTGTGTTTGTTCATGGGCATTAATAACGTTTCTCATAAATGAGTGAAATAGAATCATTTCTGAGAATCTTCCATTTATTATATTTGTAAATTATAGGAAAAGTATGATTTAAAGATGATGTCATTTTAGGGCACCTGGGTGGCTCAGTCGTTAAGTATCTGCCTTCAGCTTGGGTCATGATCCCAGGGTGCTGGGATTGAGCCCCGCATTGGGCTCCCTGCTGGGCGGGAAGCCTGCTTCTTCCTCTCCCACTCCCCCTGCTTGTGTTCCTTCTCTCACTTTGTCTCTCTCTGTCAAATAAATAAATAAAATCTTAAAAAGAAATCTTTAATAAAAACAAGATGATGTCATTCTATGCGACAGTTGCCTCAGTTTGGGTCTAATACGTGCATTTAAAACACTTCTAGTGATCAAGAGCTTTAAACGCTCCTGCTAGTGGAGAGTTGCAGGAAGGTTCTCTCATGTCAACTGGAGGCAGTTTTCCCACTGGCTAGCCGATTCCATGTTAAGGGATGGGCCACACCACCCTTCTGCTTTTCAGTTTTGAAGTGACACTGGCAGTTTCTTGTTTGTTTCCCAAGATTTTTGGTTTTGGTTTGGATTTATTTTTAAACAGGGTTACTCATGGGGTCACCTAAGTGATGCAGCCCAGATGTCATATAACCATCATGGAAACATCACACGTTGGAATCACTTGGGTTTCTTAAGCCTCAGTATTGTGGACATTTGGGGCTGGATAATTCTTTGTAGTGGGGTGCTGTCCTGTGCATTGCAGAATGATGAACAGCATTCCTGGCCCTGCTCTACCAGATGCAAGTAACAGCCCCCTCCCCATTTGTGACAATGTCAGTGGGCATTGCCAAACATCCTTGGGAGGGGGACCAAAATCTCTACTAGTGGAGCACCAAAAACTAAGCTGGACACCTCCGTCCAACCCCCCCCCAAACTTCAGAGGAAGAGTCCTGATTGACCCAGTGAACACGTGGTGATGTGGATGCATTGGGCCATTACCGTGGTGTCAGGTTCTTTCCTCTTGAAGGATTTGTTTGACCCGATCTGAGGAGGCTGTACAAGGTTTGTCCTAGCACCTTAGGCAAGCTCTCTTATCTCCTTTCTTATTGTATCTGGCTTCAAGTCCTAGAAGTCCAGAGCTTGGCTCCCTATTCTCTTTTCCAGAGGGCAGGCCGGCCTGTGTTTTCTTAACCCTGTGAAGAGGTGGGTCGGAGGTGGGCACAGTGTGTTTGCTGTCAACTGCTTGCAAGACAGCTTCAGAGGTGCCCTTTGAAACAATCATGTAGACATTTGCGTCTTTTTTTTTTTTTGCAGGAAGATTAGAGAACAGCTGCGCTCAGAGCTGGTTGTGACAAGGTGCATCTCGCACCACTGCTTTTTGTTAGGTAGTGAAAGGGATCTTAGCAGTGCGTGCGGAGGCTGAACCCTTTAGCCCCGTGGTGCTCCACCCTGGCCGCACGGCAGAATCTCTGGGGAGCTTTTAAGAATCCTGATGCCCAGGCCACACCCAGGCCAGTTATGTCACCATGGGGGGGAGGGGTAGGACCCAGGCATTGTGGTGTTTTTTTTTTTTTTTAATTTCCCCAGGTGATTTTTAGATCAGCAGTGGTCCCTGCCATGAGATGGTAAGTCTGAAGCTTCTCTGTAATCATAATTATTTCCCACTCAGGAGAGGTGCTACAGGGTGGTTAGGTTAAGAAGCATAAAATGAGAGTTTCCAGAAGAGGCGTTTTGGGATGATGAGGCCTTGGAGTGACCTCTTTGCATCAAAGCTGAGGCCCCAGACAATTGAGCCAGAGCATGTAATTGCTCTAGTGAGGTTGCCAATTCACAGTCTCGAGCTGTGTGTTTATGACCGCAGAAGTTGTAAAGGGCAGTGACTGTGCGGCTTCCTGTCTATTAATTACTGTTTTCCTAAAACAAGTCGGAGGCCAGGTTCTAGCATGCGCACACATGACAGTGGCCTTTGCCTGGCTGTGGTTTGTTTTAACCTGCCACTCGTCAAATTCACAGTCTCTGGCCACCCCCAGTTTAGCTGGTTTTCCTCTTCTGTCCTCTTCCCCTTTCACTCACCTAGAGAGCACACCTTTCTAGCTGTCTCGGATGGTGCTGATCGCTGATCGCCTGTGGCTCTGTTCCTCCAGGACAGAGCTGGGACAGGAACCGTCATTAGAATGCAGTGGCGGTCCCGCGGCAATCTCTCCCTTCCTCCTGCCCACCTCCAGCAGCCTCTGAGCCTCTGCAGGCAGTGGGGAGAAGGCCCAGCATGGGCCTCTGAAACCATGCCCCTTGAGTGCTGGGATTTTGTTGTAGTCACCTGCCCTCAGGATATTAGAACACCTTGGCAGAACACCTTGGCAGGAGAAGGACAGAAGAGGTGAAAGGTGGTTTGCTGGCCCAGGGATCTCCCCCTGCTGGGAGTTCCTCTAGAGGGAGTGGACAGGGGAGTAGATACAGGCAGTGGGGAGAAGCAGGTGGAGCCCCTCAAACAGAACAGATGAGAGGCCCTCTCCCAGCCACGACTGACAGTTTCCTGGGCTCCAGACACAGCACTCAGTGCTCAAAGAGCCTCACCTAGTTCCATCCTTAAGCAACTGGGCAAGCCGGGCGGGGCAGACCCATTTTCAGTGGAGAAAATGGAGCCTCGGTGATGTTAAGTAACTTGCCCTGGGTCACACAGCTTGTAAACAGACAGGATCTTACACCAGTGGTTAACAACTTTATAAGTGACAGAGCCAATACTTTTATTATTTTTTTTTTAATCAAAATGCCTTTCCCTTTCTGGAAGAGAAGTGGGGCTTATGTGTGAAACGTATAAACATGCCCACTGTTGCACATTAAGGCTGTGTATATGCAAAACAAAGAAACAAAGAGGATAAAGGAGGGAATCCACTGCATTTTTTTAATCCTGTGTCACAGAGTCAGTCTGGCTATGGCCATTTCCATTGATAGACCATATTCCATTGATTGTCATCGATGAAAACGTGTAACATTAAGAGCAAATAACATAAACTGCCAATGAAATCATGACATGCCATAGATCATAGCATGAGACCTGAGCTCAGAGATGTTGAAATGCGAAAATGTGTATCTTAAAATCAATGGAATATGACATGTAATACTTTTTTTTTTTAATGCCCTTGGATAAGCCCTATTATGTCTCATGCCCAAATTACTTCCCACTTGAGTTAGATGCCTAAGGAAACATGAAGGGATTTGAAAACATTCCTGTAAGATTCGGGAAGGCTTTCTTGTAGCTCCTTTTTAGAATAGTCCTATAACCTGCACTGAATACTGCCTGTATTGTAACACTTCATGTTCCTTCCTACGAGGTAGAAAAGTCCTGGGAGGCCAGAGATTCACACAAAGCTTCCTCCTTTACTTTCATCTTAAAAAAACAACAAACAGACGAAACTAAACTTAGTAGAGTGGTTGGCATTCATTAGAGTTTTTGTTTAGTTCTTGCACTAGGCTCTGTTTTGACATTTAGTAGTAAAGAATTTAAACAGAGACAGGGAAGTTTAAAGTTAATGAGTTTTAAGGATGTTTTGAGAAAGCAGTCAGAAGTGGCCTTTGGTGATGTCACTTCTGCCTGTATTTAAAGACTGGACTGGTTGAGAAGGCTTCTGGAGTGTGGACAAAGAAAGGTACCCGGCGCAGACGCCAGTGGGCTGGGCTGCTTGGGGGGTGTGGGGGGTGTTCTTGGAGCTGTCTTCAGAAGCTCACTGATAGCACGCAAAGTGAGCAGAAACCACTGAAGAGGCCAAGCAGGTGCCTAACTCCAGGGTGGCTGGGCTTGGGGGTGTCTTGCCTTTATTTGAATCCCCCTTCGTCATCCTCTCAGCTCTGAGGAAATTGGTTGGATTTGAGTCCCATGACACATAGAGGAGGAAAACAGCCCTCAATACCTTCAAAACTTCTAGAAAATTGGGACCACTCAGTGCTCCATAACCGCCTGCAGGACAGAAACTGTGGCTAAATCAGGGACATGGCCCATCCGACTATGGGCCCCTCTAACCAGTAGGCTGGCTTTCTGTCTGTGGCTTTTTTGGGCCATTTAAGTAAAATAAAGGAAGTGACTTGGGGGAAGTGTTTGCTGCTTATTATTAGGTGCATAAAAATCCATGATTGTTATAACTTGGTAGATTGTTCTTTTCCTATTATTAAATATGTTCTTTATCCCAGTTATTGCTTTTGCCTTATATTCCAATTTGTCTGGTATCACTATTGCTATATCAGCTTTCTTTTAGGTATTTTTTGCTGGTGTAATTTTTCTACTTGTTTTCAGCTTTTCCATGTCATATTTTTAACAGCTATGTCTGTGTGTGTGTGTGTGAGAGAGAGACAGAGAGAGAGAGAGAGAAAGAGATAATCTGAGCTTGTCTTAATAGGGTACCTTTATTCCATTTAGAGTATTGTGATTGCACTTGTAGCCAGACTTAATTCTACCGTCCTGTTTTACATTTCCTGCTCCTATGGTTTTTCTTCTTTTTTTCCCCCACCTTTCTGCCTTCTGTCAAAAACATTGGACTTGTTTTTCATTCCCTCTGTGGGTTTAGAAGTTATATCTTCTCTCTCTTTTTCCTGATTGCCTTTGCAAATTTTAATAAACTCTCTTAAAGTGTATTTACCGTTCTCCTAAATGAGACAAGCTCCTTCTGACATTGTGACCTGCAGACACATTTAGGGCCATCCTCCCCACCTTGCTACCCCCAATCTTAAGCTTCCATTTGTTTCTCTTTTAATTGTAAGTACTGGTGTTGATTCACCATTTAGACCAACATTTACCAACCCGAGTTACTACTTTTCTTTCTGGATTCTGTTTCCTTCTTGCTGGAATGCATCTTTTAGTGTTATTTCAGCAAGTGTAAGTAGGAGATCATTTCTAAGAGAGGTCTTTTTATATCTAAAAAATAGCATTATTTTGCCCCTACTCTGAAATAATAATTTAATTTGGTAGACAATTTTAGGTTAACAGTCATTTTGTCTCAGTATTCCTAAAGGCATGATTCCATTATTTTTTGGTATCTATTTCTGGTATCAATTTTTTGGTGTCTATTAGTAGCTCCTTAGCCTATTGTCATTCTTTGTTGGTAACCTGACTTTTCCCTCTGTTTCCTTGTAAGATTTTCTTGTTACTGCTGCAGTTTTACTACGATTAGTGTTGTGAATCCCTCTTGGGACTTTAGTGCGCTTTCCTCATTTCTTGTGTTTGGGATCACTTTGAGTCTAATGGCCCATTGTGCTTGGTTCAGAGTGTATTTGCCTGATGTCCAGGTCCAGTTGCCTAGCAATGTCTGTCAGGCGCATATGATGGTGCGCAGACCTATAGCAAAAGATTTCAGTCAGAGCTTTTAGAAGTTAAAATCTGTATCCACTAAATATAGGCTTTCTGAGGGGGCCATCATGTCAGTCTGACTGGAGTACATCTGGTCTAAAAAACACAATTTTCACTTTTCTTATTTCTCCTTCAATATTATTCAAGAAGTAATAGTTTAGTCAATGATGTCATGGCTAATGGCATTTCCCTGCAAAAACGTCTTGCCTTGTCTCTCTCATTTCCATACTAGAAGACTTTCCTTTCTCTTGGGCACCCATCTGACTGAGAAGCTTAGGAGCCCATTTTCTGCCTCTGCTCTGGGCTTACTAGTGTAGTTCTTAAAAGATAATTTTAGGGGCGCCTGGGTGGCTCAGTTGGTTAAGCGTCTGACTCTTGACTTCGGCTCAGGTCATGATCTCAGGGTCTTGAGATTGAGCCCTGCATCGTGCTCGAGCTATGTGTGGAGCCTGCTTAAGATTCTTTCTTTCTCCCTCTCCCCCTTCCCCGCCCTCACACGCTCTCTCTCTCTCTCAAAAAAAAAAAAAAAAATTTATGCACTATCTGCTGTAAGGCAATATTGTCATTCTAATTAATTTACTCTATGTACTAATAATGTCTTTGTATTTATAGGTATCACAGATGTATTTTTATTCCCAGTTCACATATAGTAGGGAATTCAAAGAATGAACAGCTAAGGTGATTTTTGTCTTCTCTTGCAAAATTATTTTTTATAGTCTTTTTATACTCTTAACGTGAACCCCTTTGGGTTTATAGCATGATTTTTGAGATGATGGTCTTTAATATTTTGAGAAATGTTGGCCAATAAACACAAATAATTAGAAAACTACCTTAAGGGAGATTGTGAAGGTCTAGTTGACCTCATATGATTTGCAGAGAACGAAGACATGGCATTTCTTTTGCTTTCGGAATAGGAAGCAGAGCTGTTTCTTTTGAGATTGCTCTCCCATCCTTCCATGTAATACACAGTTTTGCCCAAGAACTGCCTAGTTAGACTGACCTCGTCTGAGTATAAGGTAGAACACGATGCTTTGGCAGTTGGAAGGGGGAGCTCACAGAGTCCATTTCAGCCAACTTCTACCCTGAATGATTCTGTAGCAGCTATAATACATAAGTAAACCAGGCTCAACAGAATGAGAAACCACACATAGAACCTTGAGTAGCAGATATTGCATTAAAGTGAGAGTCTACCTAGCTCGTAGAAGACATTATTGAAGTCTGGAAATGGTGTGTTTTGGTGTACATCATATGTTTATCCAAAAAATGTACTCTGAAATGTGAGAGCTAAAGTGTTGGGACAATAAGGGGCAAGCAGGGGCTGTTCCACCAGGAAGCATGTCCCCCAACAGGATTAGAGTATAGGCATGCGCCTGTGCATGGTGGGGGCCAGGCGGTGACAGAAAAGTGTTCCACTAGAAGCATGAATGAGTTTCCCTTAGAAATCCCTATGTGTATTGATGGTGTTTATAAGACATCTTATCCTAGATGGGATATTTTCTCCATATTTCTCCTTATTAAGGATACATATTCCAGAGACCAACATTAGCATCTCTGTCTTGTATTCAGAGAGGTCAGAGTAATTCAGGAACTGACAAGGTCAGGGAGACCTCCTGACCCCAGGTCCCTGGTCAGAGGGAGGTCTGTGTGCATGTTTAAGGGCCATACAGAGGGTTTTTGTAAATATCTATGATTGTAAAGAGCTGAGAGTAACATTTCTGTTCTCAGGGTTATGAAAACAACTGTTCTCTTCTTAGAAAACATGTTAATGTCTCCTAGAGCCTGTTCTGTTGAGTGAGTTTGCAGGCAAAACTGTCTTAGTAGTTGGTTAGTAAAGAAATAGTTGTACGTTGCTTTTTTTACTCACTTAACTTTATCTAGGTTGTTCTTCCACTAACCAAAATCCAATCTGTAGAGTTCTCTTGTGCCTATGCGTACAGGGAAGCAGGAACCTGCTCATGCATGAGAAATCCTTGAGAAATAAAGTAATGGCCATTTTAGGGGAGTGCTTCATTCGTGCTTTGGTTTTACTTGCACTTTATAGCTCTTGCAGCAAGTTGATCGATTATTTTATCACCCATTGGACAGATGCCCTGAAGCCCAAGGAAATTAAAGAACTTAATCTTAGATCATTTATTTAGAAAGCCATCTAGCGGCTGGGCTGTGAGCTTCCTCAGGGCAGGGGCTGTGGTCTTCATTGTTGTATCCACTGGACCAGGGTGGTACCTGGGATGTAGTTGCTCTTATAGTTGGTGAGTAGAGTTGAAGACTGAGCGTTAAAATGGATCTTTTGCCTCTAAGTCTTCTCCCCACAGATGCTGTGTTCTCTTCACAAGGCACCTCGGACTATCTCCTTTTCACAGGACGGCGCCAGGGCCCAGAATAGTTAAGTGACATGGTTAAGATTTTTCTTGAGTCCCAGTCGACTGCTCTGGTCTCATGCATGAAGCTACTTGGTTCTGTGAACCTTCTGAAATGGTTTGAGGGTTGTAGAATTTTTGCCTTGAAATGTCTGTCAGGTCTGCAATAATTATATGGGTGGCGATAGCAAATGGCATAACTAAATAAAAGATTATGGGATGGGAAAAATAAATGGAATAACAGCTACATAGAAAACTCTGAGAGATGAGGGGAGTCAACTCAATGCATACACAAACCAGGAGGGATGTGAGGGGAAATCAGAAAACAACAATGATTTGCTTTTGTGCCAAGCAGTACAGACTCAAGTATCAGTTAATGGATGTGGGAAATTTTGATGTGCTTGCTGTTCAGGAGTTTATTACTCAGTGCAGTTGGTGGCCGCCGTCCAGGAGCTCATCAGATCAAGTTAATGGAGAGTTAAATGGCCCTTGGAACAAGCTGGTTGGAGGCAGCTGGAAGCCTGGGCCCATGTTCCGTGGCTTGGCCACACTGGGTGGGGAGGGCTTAGGTCTCAGGGAAAGCTATTGGAAACCAGTAAAGCTGTGTCTTCAAGAAGTGCCTGCTTCCCTTGACCCTTGTCCCTATTCCTGCTGCTTTCATTCCTCCCAGTTTAGCTCGGTCCCTGGGAGCGGCAGCCTGTCTTCTCAGGGGCTCTCCCAGCCTGGACCACGCCTGGCCTCTGAGAGCTGCAAAAACCACTTCTCCACGGGATGCCCAGCCCCAGTTTGGTGGGAGTGTATTGGCAGGTAGGAAGCATACCTGATTTAAAATTGTTTTTATTTGGGGAGAGTTTCAAACATAGCATTTGAGAGAATGGTGTAATGAGCCTGCAAATACTCCTCAGCCAGCTTCAACCATTACCAACATTTTGCCCACCTTGTTTTATCTATTCCTTCTTTCATTTTATCCTCCCTGCCTTTATGGTGAGTATTTCAAAGCAAATTCCAAATATCTACACATACTTATATTTAGTACTTCTAAATTGCTTATTTTTCAAACAAAAAATGTAGAGCATATAATAACAAACCCAAGGAGCCCATAATTTATGCATTTCCCCCTAGCAAAGCTCCCAAAACCTTGACGTTGCAGGGAGCAAGTGTAACAACAGCCATAATGCTGTGCATTTTCAGGATGCATATGCAGCTCATCGTCTGTATGCCTCAGACATTTCCTTTGGGGTTGGTAATACAAATCATTAGTATTATTTTTCTACTTAACACAGTTAAGAGTACATCATCTTATTAACTGAAAACTATGTGGGAAATTTGAATGAGTTACTTTGAACTGCTTTGGGTAGAGCCCAGAGCCGAGAAGCCCAGGGTGGAGAAGCTGGAAAAGATACTCTAACCTTGATTCAGGGATCTTCCTGTTTTTTAGCACAGAACACCATTCTAGCAGTTTTGTAAGGTTTAAAAACAAATTTTTAAAAATTATATATCCACATGCAAATTTATAACATCTAAATGAATTGATACATATAATCACGTATTCCATTACTGGTGTGCTAGTGTTTTCGAATACTCTTTCTTTCTTTGCATGGTTCTCTCCTCCCCAGCACAGTATAGGTCCAGTCCCAAGCATAGTAGGTCAGACAGTATCACAGACTGGCACATGGCCCTTGGAACAAGCTGGCTTGAGGCAGCTGGAAGCCTGGGCCCCTGTTCCATGGCTGGGCCACACTGTGTGGGGAGTGCTTAGGTCTCAGGGAAAGCTACTGAAAACCAGTAAAGCTGTGTAGTGGCTGAGGGAATAGCAAATTACCACGAACAGAGTGGTTTCAAAACAGTGCAGTTATTACCTCACGGTACTGTAGTTCAGAAGTCTGAAGTTTCATCTCACTGGCTAAACTGAAGGTTTTGCAGGGCTACATTCCTTCCTGGAGGCTTGAAAAGAGAATCCATTTCCTTGCACTTCTCAGCTTCTGGGCACATCCACCTTGCTTGGCGCAAACCCTCTTCGTCCATCTTCAAATCCAGCAATGGCAGGAAGAGATTTCTGATTCTCTCTCTTGCCTCCCTTTGTCCATTTTCAAGGTCCCTCTGATTATACTGGGCCCCCACCTAGATAATTCAGGATAATCTTCCTATTTTAAGGTCAGGTGCTTAGCAACCTTAATTACCCTCTGCCATATGGCATAATGCAGTCACAGATCCCCTGGATTAAGGAAGTGCACGTTTGGGGAGAGGAGGGGAATTATTCTACCTGCCATAGTAGAGAAACAAAATTGTAGAGCCAGTGAGGTTATAGCGCATTTCTTCCTTCTTGGAGTTGCACAATTGGGAAACTGAGGCCTGGGGTATAGCATTTGTTATGTACCCCTGGGTATTAAATGCTCCCAAGTGCTTGTCTAATCTTTGAAGTAGGCATTTTTATATTCCTACTTTAATGATAAGAAAACAGGTTCAGAGTGGCTACCAGACCTGCCCTCTGTCGTGTGGCTAGTAAGTGGCAGAGCTGAGATGCTCACCCAGAGTTGTTAGATTTTGTGTGTTTTCTGCTGTCTGCTGGGTACGGGTAGTTGCCTATCAGATCTCCAGTTTCCTGTCTGGTATTCTATCTCCATTATGCCATTCTGCTAGCTCACATTTTCCTCCAGTGACACAAGTAATAATACGTTTTCCAGAAGTTCCTTTTTGATTTAAGTCTTGTTGGTATTTTCAAGCCCTTTTAACTTTTGTAGCTCCTGATTTCCTTTTCTAAGGGACACCATATATTTTTTTTCCATCCTCTCAGAGCATGATTTTTATTGTAAAATATCCAATTCAGACACACCAGAAGATTTATGTGGAAATTCTGAGATAAAAACTTAACCTGGTTCCCGTTCCTCGCTCTGCCTCCTGCCTCTGCTTAGGGCTGAATCCTATATTTCTTTATCTTTCTGTCTTGTCACATTCCTTCTGTCTGTTTTATTTTTTACTTTAACAGGTCTGGATACTTTTGTTAGAGTGTATAAACTTGAATCTGTATATGTCCCATTTGTACCACGGCG
Organism: Halichoerus grypus; assembly: GCF_964656455.1. NCBI lineage: Eukaryota > Metazoa > Chordata > Mammalia > Carnivora > Phocidae > Halichoerus > Halichoerus grypus. The sequence goes on from NC_135724.1 coordinate 60,066,624, forward strand.
TGATATCTGTCAGGTTGTGTGACTAGCTACAGGCCCCCTTTATTAAAGGCTGGGGCACTCACATACTGTTTTCTGTTCCTTCTGTTTGTTGCAAGGATCGGAGCTGCACTGAAATTCTGTAAGAGAGTTCCTCATTCCCCCACCCAGCCCCATGGTTTCTTGTTCTGATGACAATGAGAAGCCTGTGCAGGGAAAGCCTGGGAGCCCGGAACAGCATAGCCAAACCACTGAGACGGAGTCTCCATTGATCTTACGACCCACGGGCACTGGCCTGGGCTGCAAAAGGAGGAGAAGAGGAAGGCATCCTTCCTGCCTCCTAATATTTGAGAGGGTTATAAACGTGATCTTAATTTTTTAGAATTTTTGAGAAAATTACGAACTACATTATATATAAGAATAATGCATTTTAAGTCTACATATATATATTTTATAGTATATATATACTTTTAAGTGTACATATATATATATACGTGTATGTACATAAGTGTACGTATGTTACAAAAATTTTGTATGTAAATTTTATATATATGTACAATTTAAAGCAGAATAGCAAGAAGAATGCCCATCTTAGGCAGTAGAACATTACCATTTGGTTCAAAAATCCACTTATGACTATCTCCTACCCTTGACTCAACATTATCATGAATTGTGTTGATTTTTTCCCTGCTTTTCTTCATTGTTTGCCAACTCTATATGTGTCCCAAAGAAGTATATCATTTAGTTTTGCTTATTTTGAACAAGCAAAGGAGGGGGTAGTCCTGTAGATATTCTTCTAGGACATATTGTATCACTTGACAGTATGTTTTTGATAGTCATCTATGCAGATGCGTGTCGCTGTAGTTCATGTGTTGTTACTGCTTTTTATTATTCCATTGTCAGTATCTCTTCTCTATGTGTTTTTGGTTGGTTGCTTCCTTCCAGGTTATTGTGATTACAAAACCATGTTTCTGTGCACATGCCTTGCTGTCTCCTGGTTCCCATGCACTGTAACTTCTCTAATGTGTATTCTTAGGAGTAGGTGTGCTAGGTATAGGGTGTGCACATGTTCATTTGATTTTTTAATTTTTAATTTTTAAAAATTTTGGTAACATACATAACATAAAAATGATCATTTTAACAGTTTTTAGGTGTACAGTTCAGTGGCATTAAGTTCATATCACATTGTGCAACCATCACCACCATCCATCTTCAGAACATTTTACATCTTGCAAAACTGAAACTCTATCAATTAAACAGTGACTCCCCATTTTGCCTCCCTCCCAGCCCCTGGCAACCACCATTCTACTTTCTGTCACTATGAAGTTGACTACTCTAGGTTTCTCCTATAAGTGGAATCGTACAGTATCTGTCCTTTTATATCTGGCTTATTTTACAGAGCATAATGTCCTCAAGGTTCATCCATGTTCTAACATGTATCAGAATTTCATTCCCTGTTAAGGCTAAAAAATATCCCATGGTATGTGTATACCACATTCTGTTTATCCGTTCATCTGACAGACACTTGGGTTGCTTCTACTTCTTGACTATTGTGAATAATATTGCCAAGAACATGGGTGTACAAATATCTATTCAAGTCCCACTTTGAATTCTGTGGAATTTCTGGATCATATGGTAATCCTAATTTTTTAAAAAGATTTATTTATTTTAGAGAGACGGGGCAGGGGAGGGGCGGAGGGAGAAGGAGAGGGAGTCCCAAGCACACTCCCCGCTGAGTGCAGAGCCCAACACTGGGCTCGATCTCACAACCCCAAGATCCTGACCTGAGCTGAAACCAAGAGTTGATCACCCAACCAACTGCCACCCAGGCGCCCAGAGGTAATTCTATTTTTAATGTTTTTGGAACCAATGTTCTTTTTTTCTACAATGGCTGCACCATTTTACATTCCCATCAGCAGTGCCCAAGAATTCTAATTTCTAGATGTCCTTATCAACAATTGTTATTTTGTAATTTTATAGTATCCATCCTAATGGATATGAAGAGATATCTCATTGTGGTTTTGACTTGCATTTCCCTAGTGACTGGTGATGGCCATTTCTATGTCTTCTTTGGACAAATATCTATTCAAGTCCTTTGCATAAATTCAGTTTTACCAGCTAATGCCAAATGGTTTATCAAAGTGGTTGTAACAACTTGTCTGTCACTAGCAGTTTATGAAAATTTTTTTGTTTTTATATCCATGCCAACTCTTGCATGGTCAGACTTAAAATTTTTGCCAGTCTTCCAAATGAAATGACATATGGTTTTAGTTCGCAGATGCTGCAAATTGTCTTCTGGTTTGTGGTGTATCTTTTTTTCACCTTTTTATAATCTCTCTTTTTTTTAATTGAAGGATAGTTGATATACAACATTATATTCATTTCAGGCATACAACAGAGTGATTCAGCAATTCTATACATTATGCATTGCTCACCGCAATGTGTAGTTAGTAACTTTTGAACAGAAGTTTACATTTTCGGGACACCTGTGTGGCTCAGTCATTAAGTGTCTGCCTTCGGCTCAGGTCATAATCCCAGGGTCCTGGGATCAAGCCCCGCGTCGGGCTCCCTGCTCAGCGGGAAGCCTGCTTCTCCCTCTCCCACTCCCCCTGCTTGTGTTCCTTCTCTCGCTTTGTCTCTGTCAAATAAATAAATAAAATCTTAAAAAAAAAGTTTGCATTTTCATGTGGTTAAAATTTATCAGTCTTTTTCTTCATGGCACATACCCCAAAGTCATGAACATATTTTCCTATAATGTTATAGGTGTGCCAACTTTCACAATTAAGTTCTTGACCCAAATGGGATTTATCTTCTGTGGTAGGGTGTGAGTGAGGGAGCCTTTTTTGTTTGCCCCTCCATGGGCGACCAGTTGTTCTAGCCCCTTTTGTTGAATTGTTTCTTAGAGTAGTCAGTCTCAATTTAGAGTGGGACGTGTCCCAGAGTCATCAGGGAGCTTTTGCAAACTGCACACATTCCCATTCTGACAACTGAATCCTCAACAGGTGTATATGTGTGTGAATGCTCGTGAAAAACACAAGCAGACTCTTGACTTTTCTGTTCTTCCCCGAGAACCACCGCCACGGAGGGGGAATATTTTACACATTTACGGGTTGCAAAAGGCTGGTGTACTACATGGTTCTGTTCATCAGAATAGCCCTTTAGCTCTGTGTAGAGGTAACTGGGTCAGATCTGGCCCTCTCAGGGTCGGATCTGGCAACACTGTCTTGTATTATATATACTTTTGCATGTCTGTGTTCTGAAGAAATAAGGAGAGGTGGTCAGCAAGTTTATCCCAGGCAATGTGATGTGGCTGTAATGAAACACCACACTGTGCAAAACTAAAAGGGTGACATTGTTGGTTTTCCCAGGACAGATTTTTTTTAAATTTTAACTTTTTAATTCAGGTATAATTAACATACAGTGTTGTATTAGTTTCAAGTGTACAGTATAGTGATTCAGCACTTCTCTTCATTACTCAGTGCTCATCGTGATCAGTGTGCCCTTAATCCCCTTTATCTGTTTCACCCATTGGCAAGTGTTTTCTTGACCTCTTCCTCCCTCTTTCCCCCCACCATGTCCCCATTGGAGATGATGTTTTCTGGGAGGCTGGCATTTTCTTTTCTAATTGGGGTCGTTCATGCCTACCTAGCCAGGTTGTTGTGAGGACTTGAGGTGGCATATCTGGATTGCCTAGGATATATGCATGGGCTATCACTGCTGTTATCAGAGTTGTTATTTGGGGGGCCCCATGCAATTTTAATCTTGAAAAACCTGGAGATGTTAAAGCAAGTGCTTTTCCACACACTTACCCTGTTTAGAGTAAAAATAAGGTTGGGAATAAACTGGTGGTTTTACTTCTCATGAGGAAGCTTTTTCTCAGGGTATCTGCACTTTTTGTGTCTCCAGATCCTGCTGGAAAGTTCTCGTGCTCATTCCCCAAAGAGTGGAGTCTTCGTTGTGGCCGAACCCAGAGCCCCTGTAGTGATGGGTGTGGGTTATTGATGTGGGATGAGTACACAGATAATTATCTCATTATCCAATAGTAATGAATAAATACCTGAGGATTGGGTGTACCTTCAATGGGATTCTTTTTTAATTGGGCTGACTTCTCTGGGCTTCCCATGGGAAGCATCTATCCTAATGAGACTTACTGTAAATGCAAAAAGGGGTATTTTTCTGTTCTCAGAGAAAGAAGACAAAAGTTGATGGACAGGGGGGCCAGTTTAAGGTTTAGCTTGGAGATATGGACTTGCTAGTTTCCTTCTCTCCACTAACCCTGGGCCTTGTCATTAGGGGCCTGTGTGTAATCACAAAGCTTGTTGTTCCCAAGCATCCATAATGGCCTGGCTTTTTGTGGTAGCAATCTGAGAGGGTGGCCAGCCTCCTGCAGTGACTAGGTCCAGAGCCCCAGACCTTCCCTACCAGGCCCCTGGTGCTGACCAGTGCCCCCCACCCTGGGTACTACTGCGTTCCCTGAGCTGCCATCACAAAGTGCCACAAATTGGGCATCTTAAAAACCAGAAACGTCTTCTCTCACAGATCTAGAGTCTGGAAGTCTGACATCAAGGTGTTGCAAGGGCCGTACTCTCTCTGCAGGCTCTAGAGGAGAATCCGTTCCAGGCCTCCCTCTTCACATCTCGTGTTCCTGGGCATTCCTGGGCTTGTAGCTACCGAACTACAATCTCAGCCTCTGACGTTACCAGGGCACCTTCCCTCTGTGTGTCTGTCTCTGTCTCTTCTCCTCTTCTGACAAGGACATCAGTCATACTGGATTAAGGCCCAGCTTACTCCAAATGAATGCATCTTAACTCGATTATACCTATAAAGACCCTATTTCTAACTAAGGGCACATTCACAGGCAGTGGGGGTTAGGACTTCAACATATCTTTTTGGGCAACAGGCACAGAAATGGAGAGTAAGCCCTTAGAAATTCTTGTGGGACTTTCACACTGCCCTGACATCCAGGCTCAGAGGCAGCGGGCTTACATTTTCTATTTTTTTTTTTTTTCAGTAATTCATTGTACTGTATTTTTCTTAAATCACCTCTGCAGAGATAGCTTGGGCAGCATTGTCCTGGCTCTCTGTTCCTCACCGCCTCTCCCTCCGGTACCCCTCCTGAGGTCCTGCTGAGAGAGAGGCCTCCCTCAGGTTGCCAGGAGAGCCAGTTGGACGTCATCCACACACCAGCTCCCCTTCCTCACTTCCTTGTCATGGTGGTAGCACCATTGGCCTTCAGTTCCCAAAGAGTCCTCAGAACCCCAGGGCCCATTGTTCTGCCCCTTCTGTTCCATTCTCTGAGTCTCCCACCCAAACTGTTGCAGTAGTCCCGTGAGGGACCCCTGCTTGGTCCCGCCCCTCCACTCAGCTCTGCACAGAGTTCCCACGGCAGTCACTTCCGGGCTCAGAAGTCACTGGGGACTTGCTTTCTGGCAAGTGAAGTGAACTTCTTACCCTGGCATTAGGCTCCCTTGGTCTGAGTTTTTCCCACCCTTGTCTTCCACCCTATTCCCAAGAGCCCTCATGACCATACTCTGACACGTGTCGCACACCCCTGCATAAGCCTGCTTTGGGGCTACGGCTCACGTAGTTGGCTACCTCCGTGGGACCCTCTCCCCTCCAGGCCCTCCCCATGGAGGCTTCTGGATCCCAGCTGGAAGTGAGTGCTCTCTCTTCTGGGACCTCGAGCACTCATCACATTCTGCCCTGCCTTGTTCTTCTTTGGGCATCGGTCTCAACGTCTCTGCTCAACTCTAAGCTCCTTGAAGGCAGGCACTGTCTTATTCATTTCTATCTCTATCGCAGTGGAGTATGATTTAACACATAGTAAACCTCTAAAGAGTATTTGCTGAATGCATGCATGCACGAACGAATGAATGACTGGTGCACGCTTCCGAGAGCACTGCAGCTGTGGCCAGTCTGTGTGGGGGTGAGGGCCCTCGGCACGGCACCCCCAAGCAGGCAGGTCCCAGCTCCTCTGTCTTCCAGCTGAGAACACAGGACCTTCTTGGCATCATCATCAGATTCACTGTTGGCTCAGACACAGTAACTTGAGAGCACATAATTTTTTTTTGGAACTAGGAACATTTCTGCTAAGTCCTGTAAGATTACCCATGGTTTCTGGTTGCTTTTTATTGACAATTAGTGAAATATTTTGTGACTTTGGTACTATATATAATGAGTACTGTAAACCCCCATTTGGAGAAAATATTAGACAGAAATCTCAACAAACTTAATGAAACCAATTTAGAACTAAGAAATAAAACTAAAATAGTCAGTGGAAACTCATAACAGGATGAATGATAATTCAGAGCAACAGAAATATAGCACTGATTCACATTTTCAGATGCTAAGGTATGAGATATATACCTTATATATGTATTTTAATATAAATATAAGATACACACAAATATATAATACATATATTTCTGTTAGAGCGGTTGGGAAGTTTATTGATATGTTGGTAAAGATTCTTCAGAATTTTTTTTTTTTTTTTTTTTTTTACATTAGTGCAGGGTCAGGCGCCTCTGTCTTTGGGACAGACTCACCAGACTGAGTGCAAGACTTTGATGATGAGGGAAGCCCCACGGTTTGTAAATGGGGACCAACATGAGATCCTTGCATCTTGCAGCCAGACGTCCTAGATGATTGCAGTTCCTTCTCAGGGCTTGTCATAGTCACTTAAGTTTCGGTCCCTTCAAAGCACTTTCTCATGCACAAGGACAAGTGAAGCGTCCTCCGTTGGCCCCACTAGCATGTGACGCCACCCTCACAATGTCATGCTTCATCTCTACTTTTAGTTCTGTTATGAATGGAGACCCTGGACTTGCCTCAGATGACCTGAGATATTTGGCCACTTACTTGTTTGGCAGCAGCAAAAGATGGAGCTTTTGATCAGCCAGCAGCGTTTTCCATTTCCGGGGCATTCTTCCCACGCAGTGTCCCCAAACTTAGTTCATAAAGGCGTTGAGGAGCAATGAGAAAATAGCAAGGGCAGTGGCCTGAGCCGCGGCCCCCAGCAGTAATGAAGTCGCATCACAGTAAGGAAGCACTGGGAGGAGAAACAGAGAGTTAGACCGCGTGGGACTGCAAGGGACGCGGCGCGTGGAGCAGCCGGAGGTGAGACCAGGCAGGTCAGGCTGGCCAAGGACAGACCACATGAATCTATTGTCTGGGCTCCGAGGGTAGGATGTTATTCGCAAGGCAGTGGGGTGCCACAGGAGGACTTCCAGAGGGACCTGCCACTCTCAGAACCATTCCTTGGCAGATCACTGGCAGCGGAGTGATGACACAGTGACGCAGGAAGAGAGACGCCGGCTAGGAGGCTGTGTGCAGTGATCTAAATGGAAAGAGCAGTCTGAGCCAGGCAGGTGCTGTGGCAACAGGTCTGTGAGCCAGTAAGGGCTTTTGCCACCTGCTGAGTACTTGTGGGAACAATGTCTTCCACTGGAACTCAGTGTGTGGTGCTGTCCAGCCCAAGCCAGGCACCACTCAGATGTCGGATCCTCCTGTCACTTTGTGACTAGGTGACGGTGGCGGGTTGCTTGAGTATCTGAACTACAGTGTCGGCAACTATAAAATAGAGACAGGCACCAACCTCAGAAGAGTGTTCTGATGTTTAAATGGGATAAAGATTTGCTGACATAAAAATACATTTTGAATTTGTTTCTGGTAATCCATAGGGAATATTAAAGTTGTCAGCTGGTTGGCTAAATGCATCTGGCTGCCAAAGCAAAATGGGCCCAGAGCAAGCCCTCCTCATGGGCGGGGCCCTGCTGGCCACTTTTTGTGTCCCTGGCTGTGGGCTGGGTGTCCAGCACTGGGCAGCGTGTGCTTGTGTCCTGGCTGGCTGGCTGGGTGAGGAAGGAATTGTCTCTCCTCTCATCAGACAGAGGGCAGGGAGGAGCTCTAGAATGCCACCGGTTCTTCCTTGGGGTTACCAAGTTGGACCCCAGATGAATTAATTCAGAGGACAAGGTTCTGCAAAAGTCTTGAGTACATTTTTTTTTTCTAGGTGTGGGAGGAGTTGTAACGAGATTATTATGCTTTCTGAATGCATTGCAGCTAGAATCAGATTATCCATCTGACTTGAGGGAGTTCCTGGCTAATTAGAGTACTTTATCTTCATTACAGCGAAGCGACTTGCCTGTAAAACTTAATTTATTTCAGGGAGTCACAAGGGTCACCTGTGGCTCTGCTGGGGTTGAAGCCTACAGAGCCACCTTCTGTTTATCTGTTGATATATTAGACATGCAGCGTGAGAAGGTGATGGGGAGGATGGTGAGCAGCTGTGGGGGAGTGGGTCCCCATGCCGTCCCTCAGGGTTGGATAGGCGGATGCTCTGGGCACCAGACCCAAAGCAGGACAAGTGGGTGTGGACATGTGACTGAGCATTTCCCTGCTCCACGTGCATGTCTCTCAGCACATGGCGTGTGTGTATGTGTCTGGATTCTATCGAGAAGAAAATATTTCTGCAAAAGAGAGGTTTGTAAGGCTCAAGCCGCTGTTGACTGTGCACTTTGACTCGAATGTTTATAAGGAATTTTGCACATGTTTGGACATAGCTTGTGTGTGTTCTGTCAAAAGAAAGCTCCAGAAGGGTAGTCCACCAGCCACTTGGTTCTCTGTTTTAAGTTTTGTGTGCAGAGACATTAAACACATCTTTCAGTGACCACCCAGGAGTGTAATATGATATTTTATCTGTGCGTCTGGGGAGACTGGTCCTGCTGCTACTACTGTTCTGGGCTGTGCTCAAAAGTTGGCCATCTCAGTCCTTCCAGAATAGGTTGATGGTGTTTTGTAACAAGGTAACTTAAATTTTGTGTCATGATTTCTCACTGCAGTGCTGTTTTTGATGCTCATTTCCTGTAGATGAACACTAAAAACCATCATTTTTTGTTCTTGGGGGGTTTTGCTGCGTGTCCTTAAACAGTCGAGAAGACCCAGGGCAAACTTTCTCATTGTTCTGGATCCCACAGATCCAGCACAGGCTGGGGTAGGTGTTGAGGTGAGATACGGGGCAGGTCAGTGCCAATGAAGTTGGCTGCTGGCTCAAGGAGAGCCATTGGCTTTTTTGGAAGAGGGAGACATCGCAATGAAAAATAGTCTTTTTTTTTTGGTTGTCATGTTGAAAACTAGGTTAGGTTAGAAATGCTTTGAGTTGGGACGGATGGAGTCAGGGGGATTCTCTTTGGAAAGTTGTTTCATTGACCTGGGCATGAGTTGTTGAAGAGCTAGATGGGAATAGTGAAGCTGAAGAGGAAGAGGGATGATTAAAGTGGACGTATCTTGGAAGGAGGCTCAACCTGTAAGACGGCAAGGAAGGGAAGGGGAGAGCTGGAAAGGACTCCAGGGCTTTGAATCTGGGACATCTTGAGGACAGAGAGGAGGGGACTGATTTGGGAGAAGATGCCAAGGTCAGGGTTGACTTGGAGACTGAGATAAAATTAAACATCATCCAGTATTTTAAGTGAGAACATCAAAGTACAGGTCTTTTTTTGACCTATGATGTGTTATGTCCCAATAAACCCATCATAAGTTGAAAATATCTTAAGTTTGAAAATGCACTTAATACACCTGCCCTGCATCACAGTTTAGCCTAGCCCACCTTACATGTGCTCAGGACACTGACTCTAGACTACCGTTGGGCAAACTCATCTAACACAAAGCCGATTTTATAATCAGGTGTTGAATCTTCCATGTAATTGGTTGAATGCCCTGCTGAAAGGGACCAATGATGGCTGTGTGGGTGCAGCATAGCTGTGTGTTGGTCGTTTACTCTCGTGCCCACGTGCCCAGCATCACAGGGGAGGATCATCCCACATCGCTAGCCCAGGAAAAGGTACGCATTCCGAACTCGAAGTACAGTTTCTATCAATGGCGTAGCGCTTTCTCTCCATCATAAAGTTGAAAAATCGTAAGTTGAACCATCGTAAGTTGGGAACCATCTGTAGTTTTGAGTAAGATGTGGAAATATCATGGCTTCATAAAGATCATGTGCACATGGTAGCTTTGTAAACTTGGTCAAACGTTTCAAACAGCTAAGCTTCCACGTACGGGTTGCATGCTGAGAGAAGGCTGACAGCTGATAACTTTTAATAGAAAAATCAGTCTTTAAGCTTCATGACTTGCTTTGGCGACTGTTACTTGAAGCACAAGGTGTGGTCATTCTGGCCTGCTGCTGCAGGGAAGAAGGGTGGTGCCAGGCCGAGGGCAGAGGCTGGCTGCACTTGACGTTTTACTGTTGATCCCTAGGCTATGAAACCAGCTGCCTCCAGCATTGCCATGGGAACCCTCAGAAAGGGAAGACAGTAGAATCAGATAAGGCCAGACTGCTCAAGCAGGGGTGCCTGGCTGGATAGACATGCATGTCGCAAACAGATACTTTGTGTGCACACTCAGAACTGGATATAGCAGAGCCCGAGGTGGGCAGGACAATTTTCCCAAAATGTTAAAATCACTTTTTAAAAATACCACATACTAAATTCCATTTTTATAGGCATGGCCTTCTAATCCAGTTTTCCTTTTTTCAACTATAATGTCAATTGGAGACACTCACACATTATTTGAAATAAGATACTGATAGATCCACATTTTGATTTTACCGAAGTTAGAAGCTGCTAAGCTGGCCTGTTAACGGTTCCAGGGATGCTGATGGAAGATATGAGACTCCAGTGTCAGAGAAAAGGACTTTATTAGTTGGGGTGCACCAGGCAGCCATCGGCAGGCAGCCCCCCTGGTCCCCAAATCCAAGGAGCAGGACCCAGAGGGCCCAGGTGGATGCTGTGCACACAGTGGGCTCGTGCTGCCGCTGGAGAACACTGAGCTGGTGGGGAGGACCCAGCATTTATAGCAGCAGTAAACACACTTGCTCTTTGTTACAGAGGGAGAGGTAATCTCTTCTTCAAGGTCGCTCACTGCAAGCACAGTCCTGAGAAACGGTCCAGGTAAAGACTGATCTGAGCCTTGTGTCCTTGGCACATCCAGCAGGATGTGTAGAAATGTGAGAGACCCGTGGAGATGGTCTTCTAATAATGTAAAAATATTAAAATATAAAAAAAATAAATACGGTCTTCTAATAATATAAAAATAAATAAAATAAAAATAAATAGGACGGGGGTGCCTGGTTGGCTCAGTTGGTTAAGCAACTGCCTTTGGCTCAGGTCATGATCCTGGAGTCCCTGGATCGAGTCCCACATCGGGCTCCCAGCTCAGCGGGGGGTCTCCTTCTCTCTCTGACCCTCCCCCGTCTCATGTGCTCTCTCTCATTCTGTCTCTCTCAAATAAATAAATAAATAAAATCTTTAAATAAATAAATAAATAAATAAAAATAAAATAAATAGGACGGTGCCATAGGTGAACATCTGAGAGGAGTTTTAAAATTTGCATCTGTTTAACGAAGAACCGTTTCACCGCATTTAATCCAGTTATATAGATTTCACATTTAAAATATATAGAAACTCTTATTTCAAACGATTTGAAAATCCTATTGCTTTTCCTGCAGACCGTGTGAAGCAACTGCTTGAAAAAGATGTCTCCCCCACTTTAAACAATCGTCTATAAAATATCTCCTGTGTGCATAACATCCCACCAGGTGCCGCTGGGAGTATGGAGGCAGTGGATGACTCAGCCCTTGCCCTTGGTTTTAGAACGTACTAGAATAATGAAGACAGGCTTACCTGGAACGACCAAAGTAAACCTATCAAGTGCTCGATAATGAAATACCAGTAATGTCAGAGGGAAAACCCAACCAAATCATGTTGTAACATTTCCATCAAGAATGGTTACATATTTTTTAGTTGGTATATATTCCCATAGCCAAAGCCACTCTGGTTGCTCATAGCTGTAGTGCAGACGCAGGTAGTTCTGCAGAAGGCCTGCTACCTGATACTGCCTCCCCCCTTTCTTTGCATCTTGTGTGCTCTCTTGTTCTTCATTTCTCTCTGCCTCTGTCTCTCTGATGTGTGAAGCATAGGAGTATTTGTGGAAACGGGGTTTAGTTTTTCAGGGTTTTTGGTGGGAAGAAAATAGCTTGCAGATGGACCTCACCTGAAAAAAAACAACTCTCCCTAATTCTGCCCCCAGCTCTCTTTGGTCCTTTCTATCTGACAATATCAAAGAGCCCCGCTCCCTACCCCCCTGGCTTTGAGTACCATTTACTCCTATTGGGGAGGGAAGCACTTAACTTGAAAGTCACTGAAAACATTACAGTCCCTAGGTAGCTTTGTGTTGAGAGGCTGCGGAAGGAGACAGCATATTCGAGTAACACCAAGTGTGTCTATGCCCCAGGCTGTTTGCTCCTCATGCACTTTCACTCTGTGAGTCAAGAGCTAACTGGTCTACCCATGGGAGATGTGACTCAGGAATGCCAAGGGACTTGCCTGACATCACACCAACAAGTGGCAGGACAAGGTCCAGGACTCAGGCCTTCGGACGCCAGGGTCGCAAGTGCTTTTGGGGCTTTGGTTTTTATCCTTTTGTTTTGTATGAAAACTCCCACATGGGCCAAAAAACCTGATATTTAGTCCTTGATGATCTTTGCTTGTCAAGCGCAAATTTAGGAAGTGGTGGGGTGGTGGCAAAGTAATTCTGCAGTCCTGATACTTGCAGAGAGTGCAGTTGTTCCTCTTGATGAGCGAGTGACAACCAAGCAAACATTCTATCCCATCAAGGACGCTTCATGGGCATCTCATGCCCTTCTCCTCGCTTTCCCTGGAACCAGCTCTGTCCCAGAAAAGCCTCCTGACGCCAGTGAGGCTTCTTAGTATTCCAGGACATCTCCCTGGAGCCCCCAGGATAACCTGACCTATTTTGTGATGGGTCATGACTATTTTTAATGTCTAAGGCACCTTTGAAAGGCAGTCACCTTTGGGCGAGAATACAGTCCTATAAAGTCCACCGAAGATGAGCTCACAGGGAGTTGTGCGTGGAACAGGGCTTGAGGTAGAGGTTATACAGCAAGTCATGAAACATCACACAAATACGATTATTTTCATTAATTTTGTTAGACATGTATTCAGAATTAGAATGAGCAGGCAAGGAGTGAGGGCAGACACCTCTGTCCCAGGAGTGGGATGCTTGAGCTTTAGCACATGAGTGCTGTGGTCCCTTTTGTAGGGTCACTGGACTTTCTGGAGGTGATAAGGCAGTTTGGTGACTTCTGGCCCTTGTCACATTTCCATTATGGAACGGTGTGAGATTTCAGCTGTAGCTAGCCAGGAAAAAGAATATATATATCTCAGCGGCAAGAGATTCAGGTTCTCATTATGTAGAGTTTCAGCAATATGGAAGGATAGAGGCAATGTTTTAGGAGGAAAAACCCTTATCTGAAATTCAGGTGTTGTCAGCTTTACACATCTGAAACATGGTCAAAAACTCCAGAGTGCTTAAAAAAAAAAGCTCTGAAGCCCCAAAGAGGCTGTTGGAATGCCAAGTGATGCATTTGGTGGGCAAGGTCTCCTCTTAGGAGTGAGTTGGCCCCAGCTTATAGTCAGCCAGAGAGCCCATGGCAGAGTCCCCCCCAAAAAGTTGGTAATGGAACCCCAGACACGAGGACAGGGTTGACCTGTATTCTGTAAATTCCATTTAAGAAAGCAGGAAAAGCAGAATATATTTTCTGAAAGAGTAACTGGAAATCAGAAATACTAGCTTTCCCATTACTGAGGCCTGTGGGCCACCACCATGCTCTCCTACTAGGTTCCAAACTTCCTGGATTCTAGAACCTCATAGTTACCTCTAATGATTAACTCTATTAATTTATTGTTTGAAGCTTTAGCTTCTACACTTTCCCCTGAAAGTGTTATGTCCCTGGAAATCTTTTATATCCCTGGAACCCCTCCTTCCCTGAGGATGCCCGAATAGCAAACAGTCACTGTAGGAACTAAAGACTTGTGTCCTGGTGACCAGGACAACCCCCAGTTGACTTTGTAACTGCCGATTCACAGGAAATATGGGACAGTGACAAACCTAGAGAAGGCCAGGGATCAGGGACACCTGGAAGCAGGTAAAATATGAATATTACTGCCCATGGAAGATCTTGGAAGTCCCAAGGGCATGTGACAGGAAATAGTTATGCCCTCAGGTTCTAACCCACAAAATGCTGCAGGACACAAAGGTGTGTCTGGAGGTACACATTTAGTAAAAAGAGGTCATTTGCATTTTTGAAATGATTTCTGAGGATTTGATTCTGACACCAATTCTGATATCCATCCCACCAAACAATTAATTCTCTGTACCTGGAAATAGCGTCAGATCCCACAGGTTAGGGGCTCAGTCCTACAAGACTGCCCTCCCCGCCCCTCCTCACTTCAGATGCCATCACAAGGCCAGGTACCTGTGCTTCTGACCACCCAGCTGTGGATCAGAGGTTCCAACAACGCCCTTAGGTTTGATTAATTTGCTAGAGCGGCTCACAGAACTCAGAGAAACATCTTATTTACTAGATTATCGGTTTATTATAAGAGGATATACTTCAGTAATAGCCAGATACATAGGGCGAGCTATGTGGGAAGGGTGAGGTGCTTCCATGCTCTCAGGGCACACTGCTCTCTCCAAATCTTGTGGAAGCTTTGCAAACCCCATCCTTTTGTGTTTTTATGGAGGTTTCATTATATAGACATGACTGGTTGATCACTGGCCCTCTCCAGCCCTTCTCTCCTTCCTGAAGGTCTGAGGATGGGACTGAAAGTCCTCTTATTACATGGTTGGTTCTTCTAAGATCCCCTTAGATGATCTAGGAGCTTTCCAAAAGTCACCTCATTAACATAAACTTGGGTGTGGTTGATAGGGGTTTATTATGAATATCAACACATCTTTATGGCTCTTGTCATTTAGGAAATTCCAAGGTCTGTACTAAAAAGACCAAATACCAGTGAAGACCAAATATATATTTATCACACATCACGTATCTCAGTGGAATATTGTCTTCTAATACAGGGAGTCTGATAAAGTGTCATAGTTCTTTAAAAGGAGTATGTTTTTACTGTATTAAATGCTATTATTTCCTACTTTTATTGTTTTGGTATTATTAATAAAATGTACATGTTCATTTGATAGAAATATTCTTTCTTTAATCGGTTTTATAACTATGGAATTGGCTAAACAAGGGTTTAAAGACTGGTTTGTCAGCTTTTTATCCAAGAAAGATAAAAGGAAGTTTTTTCAATAGCGACTCATAATCTAGATGGTAGCACCCACTCTGCTAATCCTTTCTTCAAGAGTGATGCCGGGGCAGCTGGGTGGCTCAGTCGTTAAGCGTCTGCCTTCGGCTCTGGTCACGATCCCAGGGTCCTGGGATCGAGCCCCACATCGGGCTCCCTGCTCAGCAGGAAGTGTGCTTCTCCCTCTCCCACTCGCCCTGCTTGTGTTCCCTCTCTCGCTGTGTCTCTCTCTGTCAAATAAATAATAAAATAAATAAAATCCTTAAAAAAAAAAAAAAAAAAAAGAATGATGCTAAACAACACCAGAGAGATTTTTCCTGTTATCTAACTGTGGCTCACTTCCCATTTTCTAGGTGAAGATACACATGACAGCAGAGCCCATCACCTGGGTTTTTGTTAATCTGTAGGATCTGGAGTAAAGACAATGGATAACTTTTTCAGGTTGATTGATCTCATCTATGATGAGCTTGGCACTCTGCCTTAGGATACTAATTAAACACTTGATAAGTCTATAGAAGTCTGGTCTTACTTGAGCTATGATTGTGTTACTTTGTGCTTTTGAAGTTTTTCTGAAAATTGTTAATGTTTATTATGTATTTAGGCACTCGTTCACCTCTCAAGAGCCAGGGGACCTCAATGAATTGTGAATTCTTGGCTGTTAGGTGCTTGTGATCACACAATAGGTAGACAATGATAAGTGGCCTGAGGAAACAAAACTCTATTATTGCAGATCGTGGGGAGAGCCAGGGAAACCAGGTGTAGGGTTCAAAACAGATGAAGAGGGCTGAATATACCAACCTTGTAGATTTCTCTCAAAAAACTCCTCCTCTTTTTCTCCATTTATTGCAGACAGTACAAAATAGTTGAAATGCCTCCTCGAGAATACCAGTCCAGGATAGTAATCATAGAGGAACAGAAGAATAAAAGGTTGAAAGGGATGGGGGAGTAAGTTAAGGGGCATTGCTATTGTTTTGTAATCTGCATTTGGGATCACTTTGGGAGAAAAATTGCCTTTGAGTGGAAAGACTTAAGTAGATCACACACACAAATTAGCCGAGTGCTTTTAAACTCATGGATAGCGTCTGACAAGCCTTTCTGTAAAGTGCACCTTTGTGGTCAAAGTTCTAAAAGTGAATGCTGCTGCTTTGCTTCTCCAGGCGGAAGAAAATTGTGGTGTGTTTTCAGGATTCTTCCTGGAGCTCAGCACTTGTATCCATCCTTAGGCCCTCGCTGGTCTCTGGCTATCCTGGGGAGCCAAGTTCAGGAGGAATTCTGAAGGAATACTGTTGACTTCAAAGACTGAGGGAAATAGACTCCTTGAGGTTCAAGAGTTCCTTATGATTTCTTCCATGCAGCCAAGAATGCACAGGATAAAGGGTTCTTTCTCCTGTTCTTTCTGTGCTCTTAATTCACGTGAGACTGCTTCCCCTCACCCCCAGGACCGTCTGTGACCCTTCTAATGGGGGAGTTGAAGAGGTTCTCATTTGTCCCAGTGTGGAAACAGTCTCCTGGGAAGAAAAGACGTTTAAAAAGCAGAACACCATGGTGAGACCCTTATTAAAAGAAGGTTGTCTTCTCAAACTCAGGATTTCTAAAGAAGCATGTAATTGGCATAAATTTCCAGAGAAGAGTATTGTGTCCATAAATGACAAAGTGTTGTTACGTAGGTGTTTTGTGCTCACCGGTAACCCAGAGAACACTAGACTCGGGTCTGCAGGGTGCCCAGGCTTGAGGAGGGCAGAGTGGGAGGCACAATGGTGAGCTGTGGGTGTCCCGATTGAGAGGACGGTAGCGTGTTTGGGATTCCAGCTTCTGCAGGGGACCCTGAAGTGCTCGTGCTTCTAGGGCCCCTGAGTCCTCAGAGGCTGGCTCTGCTCTCATTACAAAGGACTGATAAACGTGAAGTGACTCTAGTGGGGCAAGGAGTGCGTAGCCACCACTTTGCCCCCTTTTGATCCCCCAAAATATCAAGGGCACAGCATTATTTTTTGTTGTATACTCTTCTGGTCCACCTGGAACGTGAGCACAGTCAGCATGGAGTTGAGTGGCCCACCAGGGACTCTGACCCCCTTTGCATCTGAGCTCCTTCATCAGAGAGGCAGCTCAGCTCTGTGGAGAGCCCAGGTTCAAGTCCCACCTGTGGGGATGGGTAAGTTACTTTCCCTCACATATGAAATGCGAATAATAACCCCCACCTCATAGAGGTGTTATGAGGAGGTCAGACCTCGAATATAAGGTGTTTGGCTCTAGGGGAACAAGTTATTAGATGCAGAACACAAGCAGCGAGTTTGCTAAACTACCTGATGTTCTGGATGGCGGTCCTTTGCTGGGTGTCTTGTCACGTCACCGCGTTTGCCCTGCTGACCCACCAGAAAGCAAGTGTCAGGGTCCTGACCTATCAGTTGACACGGGCTAATAAAGTAGCGGGTCAGCTAGAGCTCTGTCTAGGGACAGAACACAATGCTTGCGCTTTTCCCTGGTCTCCTCCCTCTGTCTTACCTCCAGTCTTTCCAGCTGCTTTCTCCTTTCATTCTTTTTCCTTCCCATATTTCCATAAGAAGCAATGTATTTCTGTGTATATATGCAAAAAACAAACATAAAGGATTGTAGAAGATACTCCTGCATTGCTTCCAACAAGTTTTAAGATTTGATACCTCTATGAAAAAAATCCATATTTTCTGATAAATTTGAGAATTTTTTTTTCCACAAATAAGTTATGACTACAGAGAAATTATGCATTTCTTATGAAGAGAGCCTGCATGTAGTAGTTGGTTAAAATGTATGGACTTAAAATATCAATAGAGGAAAAACTACCTTTGGTGATATAATAAAATACAATTTTAAAATGTGCCATTGTTTAAAAAAAAAGCTAGGCTCTGGAGAAGAAACTTGCTAAAGCTTTGGTCACTGTTTAAAAGTTGCCTTCAAAACATTTATAAACAGTTTGAATCCGTCTGAATGTGTATTTTACAGATTGAAAACAGTACTAGTGAATCTTAGCTTCTTTGCCATAAAAGGAGAGAGAGAATCTATAGTATTGTACACATGGAAAATGAAATAAATCACAAGATCTTATAGTGACACCCAAAATATAAGCTATAGCGGTCCATAGCTAGAGGTTTGTTTGGAGTGCTTTGTTATGGCTCTTAGACTATTTTAGATATAGTTTTGTTTTTTTTACTGTGCTGAAATATACATAACATAAAATTTACCATTTTTATCCTTCTTAAGTATATATAGTTCAGTGGCATTGGAGACATTCACAGTGTTGTGCAGCTAACACCACTATTTCTAGAACTTTCCATCATCCCAAACAGAAACTCTGCATCCATTAGACAGTAACTCCTCATTCCTCCCTCACCCAACCCCTGGTAACCTCTGTTCTACTTTCTGTCTCTATGAATTTGCCTAATCTAGGTATCCCATGTAAGTGGAATCATGCAGTATTTTTCCTTTTTTTGTCTGGCTAATTTCACATACCACGTTTTCAAGATTCATCCGTGTATCAGAATGTCCTTCCTTTTTATGGCTGAATAACATCCCGTTGTATGATCACCTCATAGTTTGTTTATCCGTTCATCTGGGCACTTGGATTGCTTGCATCGTTTCGCTGTTGTGAATAATGATGCAGTAAACATTATTGAGCAAGTATCCACTTGCGTCTCTGATAATTGGTGTTTTTAAAAGGTATCTCTCTGGAGGTTGAGATTTTCAAAGAGAAGGTGACAGGCCCCATCAATGAATGGCATCCACTTGCTGCCATGAAGACCAGTCCCTGGTGCTGTGTTGTGCAGTCTGGGTAGTTAAATCTGCCCTCCTGCCTGTGGATGCCGCAGACACAAAGTGTGTGGTCCACGAGCCCAAGGCAGCCACCCAGCAAATGCACAGGGGACATGTCAACAAGATGGAGGTATCACTGTGCCCCCCACCCCAAGAAAACCTTACTAATTAGTTTGAATGTGGCTTGAAGAGGGGGCATCACCACCAAGGAGCCTTCCAACAGAATGGCCGCAGTGATCTAGTCTTCTCTTAGCTGCAGGAGAGAAGGACAAATGCAAGCGATTATGGGCAGTGGATGGCATGTTACAGATGTGGGGTAAGGAGGGAGGGGTTGATGAAAAGCGCATGGCTTCCCTTCTTGGCGGACAGAGGAGGGGGCTCTGGGGACCCCTCCCTCCCTCGCAGGGCCGGAGACAGCAGCCAAAACGGAGGAATGAGAAGGTATCTACAGAAAGGGTACAGGGTGTGGCAGAAGGGTACCAAGTGGGGACCCTCCATGTGTGGCTAACAGACATGAGATCTGAGGCTCTGGAGACAGATGAGAAGGGGAAGTGAGCGTGAGAAAAGAGGATGACACAGGATGGGTGGGTGTGCAGGGAAAGCCTGCCCCTTGAAGGCTGCGTCTGCACCACTGGTCATCACTGCTGCTTCTGTGCTACCTTGCATTTCAGCTTCTACACATACTTTCTCCTTTTTTAAAAATTTTTAAAAAGATTTTTAAAGTTTATTTATTTGAGAGAGACAGAGATAGTGAGAAAGCACAGCGGGGAGAAGAGGGAAAAGTAGGCTCCCCGCTGAGCAGGGAGCCCAACACATGGGGCTCCATCCCAGGACCCCAGGATCATGACCTGAGCCCAAGGCAGACAGTTAACTGACTGAGCCACCCAGGGGCCCCCGGAAGAGCTTTCATGATCTCTTTTCTCTTGATTTCCCTGTCCCCTGCTTCATGCTCTGCCTTATCCCTCCCTTCCGCCCATCTCCCTCAGCTTAATTATTCACTTTATGTTAATATGTCAAAGAACACCCTTGTTGGTCACAAAGAGGAGTGCCTCCCTCTGAGAGTTAGGCTCTGATAGGATCTGATGGGGAGGGAGAGCATGTGTCCTCATTTTTATCCTCATGGTTGGACTCATCCTTCACATCTTTGCTGGTGGCTCTTGGCACGCATAAGTGCGTGGTGGGAAATCTGACCTACTCACTCCCTGAAATGATAGAAGTACCATCTACTCAGAGTGGGAGAGAATTTCTTTCTAAGTTAAAATTTCCTCTGTGACTCGGTAACAGACCATAGCAAGATTTTAGGTGACCTGTGATACGAATTGAAAGTTCTAAAATAGCCCATTTCTATTACACAGGCAAAAAAAAAGAATATAAGGAAACCACACAGTTGACGCTGCAAGCATACATCTCTCATGAAGCCTGAAAAAGACATTTTTGTGAACATTGGTTTTGCTGCCGTAGAAAGAAGAAAGCCGGAATGAATAACAATGGTTTTTGCGCTCTACTTTGGGGGAAAAAAAGATGATTAGCATCTGAAAATATTAATCAAGAAAAGAATTATAATTGGTTAGCTAATGTTTGCTTTTCATGGCTATGACAATCACTTATTAAGCATATTATCTCCTTTAGTCCTTACAAGAAACCTTTATCTAAAATAGGTATTATATTATTACCACTTTTAAATAAGGAAATTGGGGTACCAGGAGTTCAAGGAACTAGCCCAGGGTCACAGACTACCAGTGATGTGCCTGGATTTGGACATGAATGCCCATGGTCTTTGCCCACCTTTCCCTTTTACACACATAACATACATGTTTTCATATGCTTGCTGGAAAACTAAAAATTCATGAAGATGTGGACCAATCTTGGAATACAAAAAACTTATTCAAATTTGTGAAGTTTCTCTAAAGCCATACTATGAAAGCTTTTTAAAGCCAATGGAGGGCGGCACCTGGGTGGCTCAGTCGGTTAAGCACCCAACTCTTGATCTCAGCTCAGGTCATGATCTCAGGGACATGAGTTCAAGTCTCATCTTCGGCTCCACACTGGGTGTAGTGCCTACTTAAAAACACCATTGAAATTACACATTCAACTCTGAGAGCTCTCAGGTGTAGGTACTGCAGATGGTAAAGGAAGAAATAAAATGCCTAAAAGGAGAGTTAGAGTGAATTAGTGGAGTACAGAGATGCGTGACCAAAACCCTGTGGAAGTGTGAGCTAAGTGGCACACAGAAAAAGTCAGTGGACATCCGCTGGGATGAAACAAGACCTTTCCACTGGTATTTTCCCATTTGCACACTAGTTACTTAAACCTCTAGAGGACTCTTTCTGTGAGTGCCAGCTAATTTTCTGATGCACTGTGGGCCCCCCCCACCCAGTTGATGTGCGGCGCTGGCCAGGCAGGCGGGAGTGGAGGGGCCGGCACCTGGTTGTGACTTTCCTTCTGTGACCTGTGTAAGGTTTGGTGGTGTGAGGAGGATGGACACATGGCGCCGTCCCACCAAGTGCAGGAACTTGCTCTGGTGAACCCGAGGGGCCAGAGATGTCTAAACGGAGGGCTGTTGGGCAAAGCAAAGACACCTCAGCCCCCAGTTGTCCCTGCACTTTAGAGACAACACCTCCCCTGCCACACACACACATCCTTGGCTGCATCAGGGAAGCTTCGCAAGGTTACCGTCATGCCTGTCTGTCCTGGAGAGTGTGAGAGGTAAGGTGACGTGGGCATGTGTGGTCTCCCCTTCTCCTCCCCACGCTTCCCAACCCAGGCTGCTGTGGTGGGGAGTGATTTTGCTGAAGACGAGAATCTGAGGGTCTGAAGGTTGGAGGGACCCAGGGACATCTGCTCTCACCCTGGGACAAGCGAGAGCTCAGAAGCAGGCACACAGGCTTGTCAGAGATGAGTGATCTTCCCAGTGGGTTGCGGCCCCGAAGCTGCATCAGAGAAGGAAGCAGGATGAGCTTGCAGGCAGACGGTGCTTCCTGATTAAGCCTCTGTCCTCTGTCAACTCAGAAGCCATTAGGATCTGGTTTGATTGCACAAATGATTTACATACAGCCCCGGGAGGAGCCATCCTAACAAAAGGCTGTTGCGAGTCCAAATAAAGAATATGTTTGCTCCTGGCCTCTGTGACATGGCCACTGTCACTGTCAGAGTCTGAAGTGAGGACTTTGCAGGTGGCCGCTCTGCTTTCACTGTTGAGGGCTGCATGGACACACCTGCTCTGGTAGCCGATTGTGTTTTTAAGCAGTCTGGGTGTTCAGTCTCATGGATATGAGATGCCAGCAGAAATATGCATGGTTTGGGTGTCAAGCTTCTTTACCGTGTGTTCACAGAAGACAGCACCACAGCTGATAAAACTGGCTTCCTTGCTCTTACTCCCCGGAACCCAGGGCTGTCTGCTTTCTTCCACAGAATGCTGCTCCGACCCAGGGCCTTCCCTCTGCTCTGCTCTGTGCCTGTCCTTAGCCAGGGGCCACTATTCCTGCCGTGATGTTCTGTTCCTCCCAGGTTACAATCTGCTGGAAGCATGTCTCTTTCCCTGTGCTCACTGGCTGGCCCACCTCAGAAGGCAGGGGTAGCCAGCCCCTTCCAACAGTGTCCCAACAGCTCCTAGGCCCCGAGGGGTTTCTCATGCTGCAAGAGCAAGTAGCATCCTGCCCCTCACCCCGAAGCTCAGTGACTGTCTTGCGTAATTGAATCCTCTGCAGTCCCCCAAACGGTGGTGCAGACTAACAGGGAATAGAGAGGGCTTTGGCTCCATAGAAGTCACGAAACTGGGGTAAGCATCTCCAGTCTCCCCTCCAATCACTGAAGAATGTGCCTTGGTGTTAGAGGTGGAAATCCAAGGTGCTCTGGTTTGGAGATGAGAATTGCAGATGATTTACCAAAGGGGCAGGATTGGCTTTATGCAGAATGCTAGGCAGGGATGCTTTCTAGATTTCAGAGCCTTGGGTGGATGATTAAAGGAACTGAGCAGTGCCTCCAGGACAGACGCGGGTCAGCAAGTCAGCCTCGGCTTGGTCAGGGAGCCTCTCCAAGAGGAAGCCTTCCCCTGGGGAGGTGATTAGAATCTCAGATCCATTTGCTATCCCCAGATGTCTATTAGGCCCTCCTTTGTCCTCTGTGTGAAAATATGTTTGATGATCTCCAGCAGCACAGAGCTAATCCTGCCTGGGGGCTAATCCCTTAGCTTAATTTCCTCTCAGTCTCACTTGAGGGCTGAAGGTCCATCAGTCTTGTGCCTTGCTTCCAGGGGAGACCAGGCCAAAAAAACATAGTATTAGGTTTAGTGGGTGTGTTTGCATTTTGGGTCAATTCTCTTATCCTTAAAATATAAGGATTTTTCTGATTTGAAAAAGTAATATATAATCATTTTGACTGTTAGAGAGAAATAAAAAAAATACATAAGGAAAAACATGAAGTCACCTGTAATGCTGCTGCCGATTGCTAAGATCTGTTAGCATTTTAGTGTATTTGCTTCTAAATATTTCAAAGACAAAAGTATTTAATCTTGATGAGATAATTAATGTTTTTATCCTACATCTCAAAGATTGGCATTTTATGAAAAACTTTAGTATTTTAACTTTATTTAAACTTTAGATTTTTAGTAATCATAATTTTTAATGGCTGTATAATATTATATCAACTGTTTTCAGTGAAATTGGGTATTTATGTGCATAATTTTTTTTCCAACACTATGGAAATTTTCAAACATATAGTGAACACCTGTATACTCACCATCTAAATTCTGCATTAACATTTTACAATACTTGATGATTTATATATTTATCTAGCCATCTATTTATCTATTAACCCATCTTATTTTTTTGAAAATGTAGGCACCAATTCACTTTCCTTAAATATACATTATTAACCAGAACTTAATTTTTGCTTATACTTTTTTTTGAGTTAATTTATGTATATTGAAATGCACAGATCTTAAATTTATATTCACTGAGTTTTGACAAATGTGTGCATACATTTTAATAGTATAATAGCACACTCTATTATTTAGAACTGTAACTCAGAGTCAATTTAGAAGGTCCAAAGGGTGTTATGGCTGGTTATTATGAAATATACCACAGGTAATTCAGAACTTTTTCATGTGCTCTTTTTTTCAAAAGCTGAACAAAGTACTAAATATTTTCTTATGTTACATGCACCTGAAAAAAAATGAGTGATCAATTTTCTCCGAAAAGGGAGCAATGTTTTAATATATCATTTATTTGTATTTTTTGGCTTTTCTTTTTTAAAAGTAAGCTCTACACCCAGTGTGGGGCTCAAACTCATGACCCCAAGGTCAAGAGTCACACCAGCCAGGCACCCCGGCTTTGTTTTGTTTTTCAAAGTACTTCTAACTTTTTTGTATTATTTTGTTAGACTGGAAAATAACCTGCCTCTCTCAATGGACTATTATATTTTTTCCAGACCAGTGGGAGCCAGGAACAGATTATTATTAATAAGACACAAACCTTATCTTCAGTTCTGATTGGCAAATAGTATACATTTTTATAGATTTTCAACTTTTATGAATGCCCAAGGGCCACTTATTTGTCACCTACTAGGTGAGTCCGTAGAAGCTTCTGAAATACAGATTCTAATTCAATATTTCCTGTACTGCTTGGTGGTGTTGCTGAGTGCCTAGATGTATGTGTGCACACTGGGAATTCCTATAATTTGGGGGAAGGACACCTTATCTTTTTTTTGTACCATCATCGTTTTGGTCTTGCGATGGTCATGATTTTCCTTTTTCTGTTTGCATATTAATGATAATTTACACTGTGGCTTTATCACCTTCAGTTTCATTTATTTTGTGTTTGGCTGAGACTACTGTGTTGTAGTATGTTTTAGCCACAATTTTCCAATTCCTAGGCCTCAGGATGAATGTCTCTGGGGCTTAAAATGCATCAACCAGCCCCTACTGCAAAGCAAATATGTGTCACGTTGCCCAAATGTGCACAAGCAGCAACCTGCCATTTTTATCACCATGTTCTCTTCCCAAGAGAAAGTGGCATTTAGTAGGCAGCCTGGGTGTGCTGGTGGTCTCTGTCCCTCCCAGGTGGGTCTCGCAGCCTGGACAGTGTGGCTTGTGGCCAGGCTGTTCTCCTTCTGGCCTTCTCCCTCTTTGCCTTGGGTGCTGGGATCCAAACCAACTCTGACTTTTATGTCTATACCCTTCTTCAGCCAGAGCGTCTCAGTATAGTCTCCTCTTCTCCTCACTTACTTTGTGGTATTTTGTCCTCTGATAATAGTTTCTGTCTTTTCCATATAAGGACCTGTGCTGTCTGCAGCCTCAGATCCTCAGAAACCCAGTGCCAACAAATATTTCATGGCCATGAGGTACCTCGTGAGCATAGCAGTTTGCAACCATTCTGGTAATAGTTCTTTGTGCTCTTTCGCTAGAGAAAGGAGAGACTCTTTGTTTGAGAAGACTCAGCAATTTGGGGCTCAAAAACCTCAAGAAAACAAAAAGAAAAGCAGCCCAAATTGGCAGATTGGGCTGTCACAGGCACAGAGGGCAGCCTGGAGGGTCTCAGGGCTGTGACTGTGAATGAGAGGGTGGAGTCAGGCTTAGGTTGGAGCCCCATCTCTGAGTTTGTGGCATCTTGAAACATCACCTAACTTCTGTGTTTTCTCATCTGTTAATCAGTGATAATAATGCATGCCTCTCAGGGCTTTTGTGAGGATGAGATTAGATCAGACACATAAAGAAGTTTAGTGGGGCACCTGAGTGGTTCAGTCCATTGAGCATCTGACTCTTGATTTCGGCTCAGGTCATGATCTCAGGGTCGTGGGATCAAGCCCCATGTCAGGCTCTACACTCAACGGGGAGTCTGCTTGAGATTCTCCCTCTCCCTCTGCCCCATAATTAAAAGGGAGGGAGGGAGGAAAAAAAGGAGGGAGGGAGGAAGGAAGAAGGAAGGAAGGAAGGAAAGGAAGGAAGGGTGAGTTTAGCATTGCCCCTGGAGTGAGTATGTGCCCAACAAATGGTAATTGTTAAATATCCATCATTATTCTCCCAAACGGCCAAGGAGAAAGTGTTTCTGCCCAGTTGTGGCCATGGAGGGTGTGAATCCAAGGGGGGCTGTGTTTACAGGGCCCTGCAGTGTAGCAGTGTGCAGTAGACTTCAGCTGAATGGTGTGATGGGAATCCGTCTCCCTGGGAGCCACTTGTCTAGAGGCAAGTGAAGAGAAGGAAGAGTAAAAGGTATCTACCAGCCAGGACCTGGTGCTTCTAACTGAAGGAGAAGCTAATAAGTCTTATCCTTCACATCTTGTAACACTTAAGTGAGGACTAATGTGGGTGAGAGAATCTTGGTAACTTTCTCCTAAACAGAAAGAAGGCCTATGCACTTCATTTTCTTACTCTGATTTTATAAGCACGTGTGCTGTAAATCAGCCCCAAAAACTTAAAAAACTTTCTAAATAATAAGGGTCTGTAAGAATTCTGAAAGTCGTCTGCCTACATCTGTACCCTCCTTCCCATCCTCACTCATGATTCACAGCATCCTAATTTTTGACTCTTTTTATTACCAATCTAAATTTTAAGCCCAAAGCCTGTCTCTGAAACACTTAAGCAATTGAGAGCATGCTTGTTTTTTTTTCTGAAATTGCCTGGAAGAAACTGGCTGACTTAAAATAGGAAACATTAAGAAATGACTTGAAAGTCCAAATAATTGCCTAACTTCATATTTTATTTAATCATTTTCAGTACTCAGCAAATGCATCAGCCTTAGATGGATTCAATTTGGAGTTAGAAACTCAAGTTTTCCCCCTTTTAATAGGAATTTAGAGTTGATTTGCTGGCAGTTGGCCAGAATAAAAAGAAAGAGTCGAATGAATCAGCAGGCAAGTCCCCCATTCTGGGTTCAGTTTATTTGATGGTCAACATTTTCCTCTTTTTCTTATTGTTTCTTGGAAGAGATTCTCCACTGGATCTCTGAATCATCTAGAGAAATGAACTGGCCATGAATCACGTGCACACAAATCATCCTACACCCAGGGTCCCTTGGCCAGTATACCCAAAGCACTCAGCTCTCTGCCCTGGATGAGACTCGCAGCAGGTGAGCCTGGGAAGACACCGTACCCCAGGCTGGGGGCCTTGTGACCCCATGGCAGTCGGTGAGGGAGCCAGATGCCAGGGACCTGCAGTACAGTGGGGCACCTGGCAGGTTTCCTCACTCCTCAGGGGGTTTCCTGGTCTTTTAAAACAATATACATATAGATTATACATATATAGGTTATACCTGAAGTGCTGGGCTAATAAAAACAATGTCAGCCTACAGAAAGAGATCCAAGAACCTGGTAAATAATTTATGATAAAACACCACTGCAATCCTACATAGGAGATCAGTGATGGCCTCTTTTCTCTGACCTGTTTAATAATTTCCTCATGTTTTTTTTTTTTTAATTGTAAAGGAAATAGTATTCACTGTAGGTAATTTGGAGACTATAAAAAGCCACAAAAAAGAAAATGAAAATCACTCGTAATTCTATCACCTGAGGATGAACACTGTTAACACTTGATATCTGTTTCTCCAGTCTGCTTTTCTAACATATCTGTATTTATATTTTATTAGATGTAAATTGAAATTACAAAATACATGATGTTTGCAACCTGTGTTTTTCTTTTAATGCGTTGTATTTCCCGAATCTTTAAGTATTCTTCAAAAACATAATGTTAACACCCTCCACAGTACTCACTCACTATTATAAAAGGTAGTGTGATCAGCATTCTTACCCATAAATCTTCTCTCGGTATCTCTGCATGTTTCCTTAGGCCAGCAGAAATTATTTTGTTCTTGTTTCCTTTCTTATTGTCTGACTCTCCGCACTCTCATGACAGCTCCTTAGAAATAAGGACTTGTCACTCTGTTGCTCAGACAAGGCAACATAGTAGATGCTGGATTAACACTGGGTGAGTCAAGGCCATCTTAGTCATGGGAATTTAGCCGATTCTTTCCAGAAGTGGAATTCTCAGCTCACAACGTGTGCATTTGCCTGGCTCAGTTGCCTACCTGAAATGCTGTGGGAGTCCCCACTCTCACTGATCTGGATGGAAGTGCCCACCTCTGTGGACACTTGCTAACGCATATGTCTTTTGGTGTCATATGTCTTTTGGTCTGTAAACCTCTCAGTGAAAAAATGATATTTTATTTCAGTTGCTAGTAATCATGTGTTTGTTGGCCCTTTAATTCTTTAATTAAAGTGGTTTTCCTGTTGCTTGCAAAATATTACTCTTTTGTCTGTCTTGCACTAGAAAAATCTTTTTTTTTCCATTTTGTCATTTGCTTTTTAATACTGTAATTTTTTTTTGGATACATAAAAATTTAAAATCTTACCGATCCACTTGATCAATCTTTTCCTTGGATGTTTTGGCTTTTGTTTCTGTGTTTATAAAGGCTAGGCCCCAAGAACAAACAGAAATTAGTCCCTTTTCTTTCTTGTTCCTTTATGATTCCTTACATCTAGATTTTTAATTCATCTGGAATTTTTTTTTGATACCTTGTATTGATCTTGCTTTTTTTTTCCCTGTGCTAGCCAATTGTTTCTCCAGCATATACCAAATAACCCATTCTTTCCCTCATTTTTCAAATGCTACCTGTATCACTTGTTAAAATCTCATATACTCTCAAATTTATTTCTGAGCTTTCTGTTTTGTTCCATTTATCTGACTATTTTTGTACCAGCACCAAACCATTATATTGTATTTCTACACCTAATAGTGCAAACGGACTGTCATTATTCTTCCTCTTCAAAGTGTTCTTGGCTGTTTTTACCAATTTATTTTTCTAGGTCAGAGGTCAGCAAACTTTCTGAAAAGAGCCAGATAGTAAATGCTGGGGGCTCTGCAGGCCATTGTCACTGCTACTCAGCTGTGCTTCTGTAGTACAAAGTAGAAATAGACAGTAATACACAAGGCTGTGTTCCAGCGAAACCCATTTATAAAACAGGCTGTGGGGTGATTTGTCCTGAAGGCCTTAGTTTCCCAGCCCCTGTTTGAGATGAATTTTTGAGTCGTGTCAAATCTTTCCATATTCTTACCTCCCTCACATATACACAAATAACATTTGTGTGTGAGTATATGTGTGTGTGTATGTGTACACACACTAATAAATACTTTTTGTGTATATATTACATTATATATATGGAAGGAAAGAGGAATTTGGTTAGTATGACATCATACTTACAATGATGTGGGAGAAATGTGACATCTTGATAAAATAGGGTCTTTCCCTTGGACAGCATCAAGCATTCCTTTATGTCCAGCACCAAAATTGTATGGTTTCTTTCACAGAGGTCCTGCCAATTTCTGGTTAACTTTAATCTTTGCGTTGTTTTTCATTGTAGTTGAAACCGTGACTGGGATCTGTGCTGGGGATCCCACGGCCCCCCACCTGTTCCATGATTCGCTAGAAGGATCACAGGACTCCAAGGCAGTTGCATTCAAGGCTCAGCAAGGGGAAAGACCCATCAAGCGGGTGGGAGGAATCTGTGCACAGACAGGCTCCCCATTGGCTGCCTCCCAGCAGGAGGGCTCACCCAGGTCCTTCCTCCCCCTACCACCCCCCTCAGATGCAACACCATAATTCTCCTGTCTCCACTTCTGGCTTTCATCTGACTTCCAGATGATTTCCTTTCGGGTATGCAGAACGTCCTTTGCGTTCACTGGGGGAGCGTGATGCAGTGCCGGGTGCTTGCAGAGCGCAGGCTCACTGCACTGACCTGGGCCCCAGAATTAAATCCCATAGGCTGAAGCCTTCCTTGGGAATGGTTTCTCTCCCCTGCTTCTTTATGGAAACTCTTCTCTAGTGAATCATCAGAAGTGTTCATCTCATTCAGCTCATTCCAATCAAAGAAACTGCTTTGTTGCAGTGTGAAGAATCTTGGAAAGCCTACAGACTCTGGATGGTAAATCTCAAGCCCTTCTTAAGACAGGCTTAACAACCTGTTGGAAGAGGCTGGTTCTCTTTGTAGTTTGGCCCTGCTTTTACCAAAAAGGCTAAAGGAAACAAAGCTGCTTCTGCAGTGGGGTTCAGCAATCTGTTTCCACACACCCTGCCTTGGCTGGCCCAGGAGTACCCACACTCCATGCTGATTCTGTAACCTTCTCACCCTCTCTCAATTACCGTTTTTTTCTCCAGGGCTCTGGCCTCCTAGAGGCTAAGGGGCGGCTGGAATTTTAATTGTTTCATAACCCCGAAATTCATCCAGTAAATGGCACTCCCTGGCCTTCTGTGAGTGAGGCACTTTGAATGTAAACAGAACTGAATTCATTACCTTAGGTCTGACCCTGATGTAAGTAACTTGCGTGGGAGCCTCCCTCCCAGGCTGTTTGGGCAGGGTGGGTTGCAGCAAAGGAATGTGCAGAGAGGCTCTGAGCCCCCTTGAGATGAACTCCCAGAGGATCCAAGGTTCCAGGTCTGTGCCTGGTGCCTCATGTAGGGCAAGGCTGCAGAGGGGAGGGGGCAGCTGTCAGGGAGAACCCCTTCCCACTCACAGGCTTGCTGGGGTCTGAATGAGAGCCGGCAAGTCTTAAACTTTCCAAATCGCCTTCTCCTGGCTTATCTCAGGATTCCGTTCATCTTTTCAGGTTTCACATACTTTTGTCTCCCCCCTAGGATGCTTCTCGATCTGCTGGCCAGTTCTTTCAGTCTTCATAGCTTACTTTAGCAGGGACTGTCTTGGCTCCCTGCTATTCCATTTCAGACATCCCTGGCCCTTTTATTTATATTCATGTTTGTATTTCAGACACATTTCTTGCTGATAGGAGGCAGAGGTGCACTGCACCGTATGTAAAACTAGGCAGGGACCCAGCCCACTGAAGGGACACAGCCACAGCCACGTCACATGAATAACTTATGGACTTACAAGAACTTGAAGATGTAGGTTTAGTCATGAATTGAAGGGGGCTGCGTTGCAACCTGGATTAGGTTTTCTCCATAAACACAGGCCACCCTTCTCTCCCTTCCTACCACTGTGTTATCTGGTCATTTACCCATAGGCACTCAGGAAGCACCAATTAATTTTGGTATTTGCCCCCAAAAAACATAATTAGGAAGGTAAAGCAGCTCCAGAAATATTACATATCTGTTTTCAAAATTTTCTACCATCTTCCCTCCACTATTATCCACAAATTATCCAAACCACCCTCCCTTCTCATTAAACTGAATAATTGAGGAATACTCCAAATACAATCATGAGGGTTCAGAGGCCTAGCCAAGCCTATTCAACAGCATTTAAACATTGACTCTAAGTGGTTCCTTGATTCCAGTGGAAAAAAAAAAGCGCCTCCATCCATTGTGTTTATCCCCTACCAGTGGGGATGGTGTGAGCCTGGTGCCTGCATGTGACCCCTCTGTAACAGAATGTCCCTTGGACCTATTTCAGAGTTCCCTGAAAAGAAGAGGCAGCCGGGAAACGTACAAAGAAAAGAAAACCCTTAACCAGGTAAGCAGAGGGATCCTTCTCATGTTACAGCTCCTCAAGGGGCAATCACCTCATTCTGAATTGTCTCAAAAGCATTAGCATTGCCTTTAAAATATTCAAAGAAACATTACTTGCCAAAAAATGGGGACTCACTCAAAACTTCCACAGGGTGAAAACGTTCACTCTAAACCACCAGCTCCTCTGTTTTGTTTCTCACACTGATGAGCTGGTGACGTCTTCAAGAAAGACAAGAACAAATGGACTCTGTGAAACATAATTTGGTGTAATTCAGGGCTCTCTGGTAGTACTCACAACTGGTGAAACGTATTCTGGCCTTCAAAGTCATTCACACAGTAAAATAATACAGCTACTGTGGTGTTGGGTCATTCATAAGGCATTGTTTTCAGTGTTGGGTTGTGTTTTTTTGTTTTTGTTTTTGTTTTTGTTTTTGTTTTAATGTGCAAGCTGAACAGTATCCCAAACTGTCCTAATTGAACGTGCCGTGTTCTCTCCGGGGGATGGTAAAAGCATCACCCTTTCCGTGTACACAGTTTGTGTTCTGCAGAAATGCCTGAGCTCTTCTGAACACTTGCTTTACTAGATTCCTTACTTTTTTTTTTTTTTTTGGAAAAAAATGAATGCTGCTGGTATTAGGTATCAGAGAGAACAAAGGCAGGAGTGGGTGTCAGCTCCCCGAGCTCTCAGAGCAAGTAGTAATTAGAGAGGCGCAAGAAGTCCGGCTAACCAAGAGCTCCGCCGGCCTGCCCTGTGAACTCCACCCTCGATCTGCTTTGTTGTGCCCTTAGCCAAACTCACTGATGCCCGGAATGTCCTTCAAGGAGGACTGGGCCATGGGAACAGCGGGAATGCCCAAGATTAACCTTTCTTCTCTGCCCTTGCTCCTCTCCTCATCTCACTTGGCGCCCGCTAATAACGGGGAAATAAAAAACTGCAGTCCCTGGGCTGGGGGCTTGGAACCTCCTGGGCTTCGAGGATGTCTCAGCTTCCTGGCTCTTGAGCAGGGCAGATCTCCCTTAGGAGGGTAAGCACTTCCCCGTTCCGGACTGAGCGGCATGGCGCCGCGTTCACCGGGGGGTCGCTTGGGCTGAGAACGGCCGCCGCTGCCCCTGGCAGGCTCTCAGAACTCCTCCGGGCACCGGGAATGTGTTACGTTCCCCCTCCGCCTGCGCTATCATTGAGAAAAAGGAGTATTCTGTCCAGCAGAGTGGTGGACCCGAGCGCCTTGGAAACTGCAGGTCTGCAACCAAAACTCAGAGGAAACCGGCACCCCGGCGCAAGGTAGGAACGCGAGTAGTCAGCGCTTGGGGTGCTGGCTAGATGTCAGACTTGCAAGCCAAAGAATATATACCCAGAGCGATATATTTTTGCTGCTTGACAAGGCCTTTCCGGCTGCTGGTGGTGGTGGTGGTCCCCTGTGTGTCCTCCTCTCTGTGCTGTGCTTGCCTTCTCTGCCTGTGACAGGACCCGTGTGGTGTGGAAAGTTGGGACCGTCTGCTTTCATACTGCATTCCCGGAGCTATCTGATGATCTCTTGAAACCAGAGCTTGATATCCTTCAGCTTAGGATTCAGCCTAGACCCCTCCCCTGGAATTTTGGCAGGGTTTTAGAAAGTGTGTGGTTCCAAGATCAGATGGGGACCCAGCCTCCTGCTGCTCCAGCTGAGGCTGTGATTCCCCATCTTATGAGAAGGAGTGGCCCCCTGCCCCCAGAACAGGCTGAGCCTGGCTCCCTGGGCCTCCTCTCTCCCACCCCGCCCCTCCCCCGCTGGGCCCTGGCAGGCGCAGCGCCCAGCTCCAACCGCCTGGACCAGCGTGAGCAAGTCTGACCCTTTCGCTAAATGCACACACTCTCTTGGCTTAAAAGATTGTCTTTGGAAAACTGCTTTAACATTGGTGGCAGGTCTGGTGTCGTTCATGGGTGTTGAGTAAAAACGATAGCATGCTTGAATTGCGTCAGAATTCCTGGTGTATGTGTAGTTTCTAAGGAACAAGAAGACTTTTCGGATACTTTATCAGTCCTCAGGTAATCTATGAATCAGACCCTCCTTAGGGTGTGTTGTAGAATCTTCTTTAACGGACTGGGGTCTAGCTAGGTTCAGGAAGAAGGAAGAGAACAGTTCTGGTTTTAGTCAGACTTGGGAGTGGTGGTTGGGGGAGGGGGGCTTGAGGTTTAAAGTTTCTAGAAATCAAGGTGATGTGAGGGCTCTTTGGGATTGTCTACCCTGAGCACTTAGAGCTGAGCGTTTCAGAACCATTGGGTAAGGCCGGCGTTCTGCAGGCCACTCAGAGATCCTACCCCTTTTCTCAGTTTCTCAGTTCAACTTTTGTGGGGAGGACCCTCAGGGAAGATCACCTGAGACTCCCAGATCTTGGTCTGAGACCAAAACCTCCTGAGCTATGCAGGTAACGCTGCCCCTTGTCTGTGCATTTCCAGCCTATTCTCCCACTGACCAGGGCCTCAGGAGCTGCAGGTTTCTATGGAAGTGCGTGGGGGTGGGGCATTGATCACAGCAGGTGGTCCTGCCCATTCCTGGGTCTGCCCAGGCTCCAGGTGGGCAGATGGTGGCGTTCCCTTTGGGCTGGCGACATTCTCTTCCACAAAATCAGCTGCTGTCCTCAGGCACAAAGGCGGATTCTGTGCTTCAGGGTGGAGACAGGATCATTTAGGTGATTTTGGACAAAGGACACACCGCTGGCTATGAAGTGGAATGTTGGGGCTGAGGGCATGGGCTGTCTCCCATCCTAGGCTTTTCACTCCCAAATTAATCCATTTACAAAGTGTTGACAGTCTGTCTCCATTGGTATTTATGTTTGCTTATTTAAACTGTTCCTTCATGTGAACTGCAGAGCCCTCTCTGTGTATTTGGATGCGTAGACTTCTTGCAGATCTATGTTTATCAAATAATTGAAAGGGTGCTTTTGATCTGTTCTTGAAAGTTTTAAGGAACTGGGGTCATTTAAAAGTAACGTGCCAGTTTCTGGTACATAGTGGATTCTCAGTATTCACTGAAAGAATGAACGAATCAACAAACAAGTATGCTTTACCCTTAGTCTTAGGATTATATACATCTTTTATAGCCCCGTGGCACTGGCTCACAGTTGGCCTTAGATTTTTCCTTGAGTCTTCCCTGTCACATCATTTTTTTTTTCCTTCTATATGGGTTTGGGGTGCAGGAGGAAGGATCGAGGCAGGGTAGAAGGAAGACAGTTGGGAGGCACCAAGGTGGGTATTTCTATATCTTGCGACCCAATGGTGAGTGTGCAGCAAGACCATGGCAGAGAATGAGCCCTGTTCTCTGAGTGTGAAAGCTGCCTCTAACTCCCCTAGACCATTTGAACACAAACAATGACCTGAAAGTTCATTCTCCCCCAGAGGGTTGACATGTTCGGAGACTGGTTTGATGCCTCTCCCTCCCTGGGGGCTGATGGAGTCTGGCTACCATGGACCATGTTGTTGAGTCTCTCTGGGGGATGGGGAACTCTTTGCCAAAATCTTTGTCCCCACAACAGCCTTTTGAAACTTGTGATAGCCAATCAGAGAGGAATGATTCATGAAATCGGTCATTTTTCCCATTCACCGAATGGGACTAGTGAAACATTTGTGCAGGCCCACATCAGAGTTCATATAGTTCCCGGGCATTGAGATCTGCCCTGGGAAGGCCCAGTCAGCTTTCCAAACGGTCCATAGCATGCCTCCAGGACCTCAGCCAAGCGGTGTGGCCTTTTAGTAGCAGGGAGTCTGCTTTGGTGACCCTCCAGAGTCCTCTAGTGATTCCAGTGAGAACCTTTTCTCTGGTTCTGAAACCCCTAACTCTGGCCTTGGGTTTCTGAGTTTCATTTCCTGCTGTGTTACAGCAAGTAAGGGGGTGGAACAGAAGCAAAGACTCTGACGTTGCCCTTGCCTGGTGAAAGGTTGCGAGTAACCTGGGTGTTAGGTCTGCAGTAACAGTTCATCTTAACCACAAGAGCGTGGTACTTACTCTACACCACAGCTTCCAAAGCCCCCTCCTGCCTGTTATCCCATGTCCTTGTCCTCGTGTCATCCTTGTGATACGCTGGGGGTGGGGAGACCAGAGGAGGAGTAGAGGTGATTGCCACATCTCAGTGTCTCAGCAAATCAGTACAATGATCAGGGCCTCCCCATCCTGGCTTACCTGTGGGCTGCTGGCCACTTTAGGTGAGGGAGGTCCACACTGGAGGAAGTGAGTGGCAGCAGGTAGAAGTAGCTACTGACGCCTGTCAGCTGTACCAGGCTTAGTGAGCGGTTCTGGCATCTCTCACTGGTGCTGGTGATTAGTCGGATTGGACCCACAAAGTAAGGAGGGACCGCCGCGTTGCTAACAGGCACTGGGTCTCATGTCATTCTGCGTCCTCTGCACTCATCATCTGTACCATGGATTCCATGTGCATGTTTTTCCCAAACGAATTGTTTGGTTTCTTTGGTTTCTGTGACAAAGCCACAGACCGTAGGCCTTTGCAGTGTCTGCCCCATGAAGGCCTGGGCTCATGTCGGCATTGTCTTGGCTCCTTTGACCTGGAACTCGACACACTGTTGTAAAGATCATGGTTTTGTGTGTGTGTGTGTGTGTGTGTGTGTGTGTGTTGGGGGCGAGGTGTGAGGGAAATCACCACAAACACGAACATGTGGTATTTTTAAATGTTCTCTCTTGGCAGGATGACAGTGCTGATTTGAAGTGCCAGCTTCAGTTTGCCAAAGAGGAAGGCTCCCTGATGCGTAAGAAGATGGCCAAGCTGGGGAGGGAGAAGGACGAGCTGGAACAGGAGCTCCAGAAGTACAAGGCCCTGTATGGAGACGTGGACAGCCCTCTCCCCACGGGGGAAGCGGGTGGGCCGCCCAGCACCAGGGAGGCCGAGCTGAAGCTGCGGCTGAAGTTGGTGGAGGAAGAGGCCAACATCTTGGGCCGGAAGATCGTGGAGCTGGAGGTGGAGAACCGAGGCCTCAAAGCGGAGATGGAGGACCTGCGGGTCCAGTATGAGCGAGAGGGTACAGGCCGGGACCACATGGCAAGCATTCCTACCTCACCCTTCGGCGACTCCCTGGAGTCCTCGACGGAGCTCCGCCGGCACCTGCAGTTCGTGGAGGAGGAAGCGGAGCTGCTCCGGAGGTCCATATCCGAGATCGAAGACCACAACCGGCAGCTGACGCATGAGCTGAGCAAGTTCAAGTTTGAGCCCCGGCCGGAGCCAGGGTGGCTGGCGGAGGGCATGGGCAAGGGCGCGGCCAGCGGGGCCCCTCTGCAGGAGGAGCTCAAGTCGGCGCGGCTGCAGATCAACGAGCTGAGTGGGAAGGTGCTGAAGCTGCAGTATGAGAACCGGGTGCTGCTGTCCAACGTGCAGCGCTATGACCTGGCTGCCCACCTGGGCCTGCGCGCCCCGAGCCCCCGGGACAGCGACGCGGACAGCGACCAGGGCAAGAAGGAGAGCGACGGGGAGGAAGGCCGCCAGCCCCAGCCTAAGCGGGAGGGCCCTATTGGCGGCGAGAGCGACTCAGAGGAGATGTTCGAGAAGACGTCGGGCTTTGGCAGCGGAAAGCCGTCGGAGGCAAGTGAGCCGTGTCCGGCCGAGCTCCTGCGGGTCAGGGAGGACACCGAGTGCTTGGCAACCATAAAGCACGAGGCCGAGCGGCTTGAGCGGACCGTGGAGCGCCTCATCACGGACACCGCCGGCTTCGGCGACAACGTGGGGCTGCGAGGCAGTGGCGAGGCCTCACTGGGGCCTGACGTCCAGGGGGCAGGGGAGACGGGCGAGACAGGCAAGAAGGAGCCCCCACTGCTGGGGACCATCAACTCGAGGATGAAGGCTTTTAGGAAGGAGCTGCAGGCCTTCCTGGAGCAGGTGAACAGGCTCGGGGACGGCCTGAGGGAGCGCCTGGAAGACCTGTCCCCCTTGCCCCACCTCACAGAGTCTTCCAGCTTTCTCTCCACTGTGACCTCCGTGTCCCGGGACTCCCCCGTCGGGACCCTGGGGAAGGAGCTGGTCCCGGACCTGCAGGTAAGGGGGCTCCTGGCTCTGCCTCCCTGCTCCGTTTTGCTCTTCCTCCTTCTTGCTGGCATTGCTGCACTTGAACTCATCCTGCTCACGGCTGCTTGGTTATGATTTCAAACCTGCATTGTACTAAAGCCTCAAGTGTCAACCAAATCCTTTCTATTGGTTGGGTTTCTGTTTTTTTTTTTTTTTTTTTTTTTTAGTTTTCTTTTATTTCCTTGTTTTCTTTTTCCTTTTTCCTCTCTTTTTTTTTTTTTTTTTAACTGCACCGCTGCTCTTGGCTTAGAGGCCCTCCCTCATGACACAAGGCTCACCCCAATGGCAGCGATAGGGATCGACGCAATCCGTCCTTTTTCCTTTTTCCTTTTTTTTTGGTGTCTCAAATGACCAGCTATCTTGATGAAGAAGCAGAGGAGTTTAAAACAAAGTACAAACTCATTTCACAGTCAGGACACTTAGCAGACTGGCTCAGGAGCATGTGCATCCCTACCTGGGTTGATGGCCAGAGGGACGCAGTGCAGGTCCGAAAGGCCCTAGGCAGCCAGGCCCACCCGCTCCCACTGGAAGATGAGCCAGAATGGGGAGAGGAGCCGGCCCGGGAGAAGGATGGCGCTGACGGAGAAAGTAGCTTCCCTCCCCAAGCCGAGGGTGAGGGCGGAGTGGAGTGGCCCTCCAAGGACTGCTTTCCTATGCATCGCCCTTGGGTGCATGACCCAGCTGCCGCCTGGATTATGGCTTTTGCTGCTCGACCACAAGCGAGGAAGGAGGAGCCTTGTTTCCGTATCCTTCATGGGTAGTGTGCCTGCGGTTGAGTCTTTGATTCACGCATCCCTATTGCATGCGCCTCATAACCAGTGTTCTGCCTTCTTCCCCCCTCTGTTTCTCTTGTTTGCTTTTCAGATCTTTCAGCCATTGTTTTGCTCATCCTCATTTTGGTTCTGTTCTCGTCCCTCTCGTATGGCACTGTGTCTGTTCATGCTTTTCCTCGTCCGGTGGTGGTTTCCATCGTCTACCTTACATATTTTTGTTTTCTTCAGCACCTCCCCTCCCTGCCCCACCCCTCTTCTCCTTTGTTGTTTATTTAAAATTAAAAACAAAACAAATCCAAATCCCTCCCATGCACCTAACAGTCCAAACTGAGAGGTCAGCCGGAGTGGCAGCCGGGGCAGGAGCGCGGGGATGAGCCGGAGCCGCTGCACCGCCGAGCCGACGGGGACGCTGGGAGCTGCCGGCTGGGAGGCCAGAGCTGCTTCAGTCTAGAGGTCAGCGACCACCTGGCCCCACCGGCCAGCAACCCCTGCCCTCCCAACCCTCCTTTGGCTGTGTGGCTGGCTGTGTGGTGTTTCCTACCTGGGTCCAGGGCCCTTAAGGGACATGGTGGGCGGGTATGGAACCAGGCGGGACTCCGCCGAAATCAGAGTCCATTGCATGCAACTGGAATGGGAGGGTCCGCACAGGGTGAAGGCGGGCAACCGCCAGCTCCCCTTGTCAGACAAGCATCCTCCTGCCTGTGGACGCCTGGAAACACAGCAAGGCATAGGGGACTGATTCGTGAATGTTACGTAGCTTTCTGTCAAGCAGGAAAGAAAACAGGCATGAAAACTAAGCACTGTCTTTGCTGGGCTGGAGGAAACTGTCCTTCCCTGTGTCTCATGTGGCCTGTCCTGTAGTTTCCAGTGACAGGGCTCCAGCCAGTGGGCAGAATCAGGGCGTGCACTCCCAACCTGGGGGCTCGGCGGCAGCATTCTCTGTTGCCATAGCAACCTCTTGTCAACAAAGCTCCCAGCCCCCATAAAGGCTACCAGAGGGACTCCATCATATGAAACAGTTGTCAGCAGTCCTGTCGGTGAAAGCTCTTCCTGGCAAGTAATTCTACCCATGACAGAGACAGGTGTCACCAAGGAATGAATCCCTGGCTCTGATATTGCTGGTCAAGGCGGGTTATTGCAGGAGTAGGGCACCAGGAAAAATTATTTTTTTTAAAGATTTTATTTACTCATTTGAGACACAGAGATACAGAGAGAGAGAGTGAGCATGAGCAGGGAGAGAGGCAGAGGGAGAGGGAGAAGCAGACTCCCCACTGAACAGGGAGCCCGATGTGGGGCTCGATCCCAGGACCCGGAGATCATGACCTGAGCCGAAGGCAGACGCTTAACCAACTGAGCCACCCAGGTGCCCTACACCATGAAAATTCTTAATTCATCAGTCCCAGTAGGGGTGTTACTGCTCAGCTCCAAGGGATCCTGGTGGCTCCCAGACAGCAGGGGTGACAAAGACAAGGGACTCACTCCTGTAAGCACACTGAGCTCACTCAGCAAAAAAGTCAGGCATTTGACTAGGAAATGATGCTCACAGAGGCACTTGGGGTAGAGCCGCACCTGCCCCTTTCCACTCAGCTTGTGGCCAGTGCCTTGATGAGCTGTGGGTCCCACGGTCCCAGGTGGGCACACGGGACTGCTGGTCACCCAGACCCAAGGTCCCGGATCTCTAGTCTGGGCTCTTCCCTTGTCCTGTGGGAGAGTACGTCACATCTCTACCCTCATTGATTTGGGCACACAGTGACATGAAAACTGCCCTTGAAAAGCTTATATAAAAACAAGTGTGGGTTTAGGGATTGGTGTGTCTTACATCTCTATGAAACTTCTACAGGAAGCCCCTACAATCAGCCTGTGCCCCACACATGGGCTTCATCTGAGAATGCTGGTTGCTTTGGCAGTAGCAAACTCACAATTATGTACATTTCAAAACAATTGAATGATTCGTCTCCAGGATGACACCCTCAGGAAGACAAAATTCCTAGTCTTCAGTGAACACTGCACCACTAGCTCTTTCTAGCAGGGACGCCATGCTGTGCTAGAATCCACTCTGGCAGGGGCATCCAGGGCCCCAGCTCTGTCCATGACCAGCTCTGTTTCTCAAGCAAGTCTTAGCCTCTGTTTTTGCATCTGTGAAATGGGAAGAAAAATACTGTCCTACCTGCCTCGTGTGATTATATGTGGATGATTCTCAGAGCTGAGGAGCTATTGGCTGAGAAAGCACCATGAACAGTGCTAAATGCTGTGTGAACGTAAAGTCTGACTGATAATAAAGAGGGAAGGGTGTCCTGCCACTGAAGACTGCCAAGTGGGAAGGGCTGTCACAGCTCCCCTAGTTGTGGGCCCAATTTCCTCTGCCCACTGTAGCCCTTTCTCATTTTTCCCTGGCTGTTTCCTGATCTGCACAAGCACAGCTCTTGCTGAACATGGCAGCCCCGTTCTCTGGGAGAGCAGTTTGAGGCTAACTCCCGCTTCCTTCCCATATGTTCATCACTCAGGGCATGTCACACATCACCTTGTTTAGCTAAACGCTGATAAGATGTTGTTTAACACTGGGGCGTTGATAAGTTTCCCCATTGCCTGACATACATGCGCATGTCCTCTCGTAGCTTCAGAAACCAGCAACTTTGGAGAGAGAAACCTAGTTCGTTGACTCAAACCGAGTGTTGTGGGAATATAAACCTCCACAAGAGGTAGATTAGCAGAGCTAGCTGGTGCCACGTGGTGACTTGGGATCACTGCACAATACAGCTCAGAAGGGAATGTCAGATCTTCAGGTGAATTCCTCCATTCTGTGAATGAGAAAATGGAGGTCTGAGAGTGAGGCGGCTTGCCAGTAAGCCCCTGGGGGTTTGGTGGGTGAGCTGGGTCTAGAATGGTCTCCCCAGGCCTGCTTCAGCCATCTCCCCACCCTGCCGTGAGGAGCACTGCTCGGAAGAGTGCCGTTCACTCGAGGTCACTCAGGTGACTGACTGCACACCAGCTCTCTTGCCATGCTCTCTTGCTTCCCTTAAACATCTGTTCAGTTTCCTTTAATTTTACGAAGTGAGAAAGTTAAAAAGCTCATGGTGAAAGGCAAGTCCCAGACAACATCATTTCCTAGAAGGGGGAATAGTATTCACTGGGACTGAAACATCCTTTGTTCTGACTTCTTTATCCACTATGGCATTTCACACAGAAGACTCAATTATGTATGCAAACACGTTGTATTTTTAAATACTTTTTAAAAGACAAAATGTATTCTAGGACCACTTGGATAGCTCTGTAGTTTTTCTTTTTATGAGAGGAGCCCAACATAGATCCGTTGCAGAGTCGGGGTCTTAGAGGAGCTGCTGGGTCCCTGGGGTGGATGTCCCCTGCTGAGTTTGGTCTTCCAGTATTACACTGGGTTAAAGAATTGGACAATGGACAATGCTAGAGACAGAACTCTTAAAGGCGTTTTAGTGAAAACATCCCCAGATCCATTGCCCACAACTTTCCAATGAGGCTATCATGGAAACGGTACACGGAGCGGAGCTCCCATCAGTGAGCAGGGCAGCCCGACCCAGAAGCTTCTCCCAGTGGAGCCTCATGCACGCAGCCCGACACCACAGAGCACCACCATAACTGCAGAAAAGGTGAGCTCAGACACTTTCATCTAGAATGAGTCCAAGACTGAAGCCGGTGTACCTCGAGCAGTGTTCTTCCTTCCTCTTACATTGCCCTTGAAATTACTAATTATCTGTGCAAGCCGATTACTACTGTACACGTGTGAATTTCCTTTAGCTCTGCCCTTAGTTCCTTGGGATGGGAGCTGATAGGACACCTAGTACCAACAGCTTAAAAGAGGAAAAAAACTTTCTGTATTTAAGCTGAAGTTTTAACAAAGGATCAATTTCTCAAGTTCCATTTGTGAAATGCCTTCTCTGAAACCTATGTAGATTTTCATATTTGGGGTAAGAGGAGAGAAAGTGTATTCCTATTTTGGAAGATTTGGGTATTTGGGCCAGATTAAACCACTACTTCTAGTACTAGCACCAGTAGCAGCAAGAACACCAAGAAGGAGAAAAGGAAAAACCACCTTCGAACAATTGTAACATTTCAGGAGATGACAGATCTGTGCAGCAGAAGGCCTGCTGCTTAGTACACACACTAATCTTAGGGAGGGAAGGGAATATCCACACAGCACTCTTAAAACAGTTATAGGCAGAACAAGCTGAAGTCAGAACGCACTAATACCCACTAACCCATTAATGCAAGCACACCAAGAAAAAAAAAATTTTTTTTTTCAGAAGGACAGGTATTTCTGGTGCCTCTTCATCTCAGTAGATGTTAGCTAGATTCTCCTATCATGCACCAGATTTCTTCCCTGACTTTCCTCCCTGTGGCTCTTGACAAATCTGCTGAGAGATTCCGACTTGTTAAGAGAGAGCAGCGTATAGGATATGCAGCTGGGAATGTGCAGGGTGCCTTAAAAATAGTTCTGAACGAGAAGTGGCCAAGCTTGGGCCCTGGTCACATTTCAGATATAAGTGAAACCAAGCCCGTGCCCAGAGGGATCGAGTTTCTAGATCAGAAATCTCAAAGAGCTCTCTTCCCTAGCTCCTCCTTTGATCCCTTAATCAACAACACACATGAAGCATTTGGGACCCCTCATGCCCCAGCTGTGAAATACCAGCCACGATAAAATGATGTGGGGTTTTATGCCAAGTATGTGTACACATGTGTTGACCTCCTCTACGGCTTTTGGATGAAGCAGTAACAAAACTGGCC
Source organism: Halichoerus grypus (assembly GCF_964656455.1). Taxonomy (NCBI): domain Eukaryota; kingdom Metazoa; phylum Chordata; class Mammalia; order Carnivora; family Phocidae; genus Halichoerus; species Halichoerus grypus. The sequence continues at coordinate 60,109,557 of NC_135724.1, forward strand.
AGAACAAAATGGAACTTGCCAGAAAATGAAGTCCTGGGCATAGAGGTAGAAGAGAGTCCTAATATTTAAGGAGCATTGCTAATAGTATAACGAAAAGCATTCCTGTTTTTGCTTCGAGATAATGCAGGTAACTTCTTAAGTGTGGAGAGTGATCTATAAGCCACTTTCTGTGAAGAGGTCCAGGAAATTCGCATTGTAAATTGGTGTAGGACTCAACCACATGGGGAAAGCATGGGCGGTGGTGTTCAGAACACTGCCAGGGAAGGTGGTTGTGACGTCGAGCTTGATATGTCTCCGTGGCCTTGGGATCAAGTCAGGATGGTATTTGTTTCAATAGACTGCCTTACGTAGAGAGGTCAAGATGAATTTGTTTGATGTGCAATCAGAATCTTAGGTAAGTGGGCAAAGGATGGCTTTTAGAATCAACCCTTTGGGAATATGGTGATGAAGGGAAGTATCTATTTTCTAGAGGAGGTCTATGTGTCATGTGAACACTTGGCTCCAAATGTATGTGGTTGGATGCAGTTGTGTGGCCGTGGAATAATTCTGGACTGAAACTTTGACTGTAGCATGTTTGTATTTTGTTTTTTGTAACACTGGAGTGACGGCATCCCAGCTAGGAACACTTACTTGTCTGAGGGGTTTTAAGACTCCATTAGCAAAAATAGACAGTAAAGTAAAATGTGTAGCAGATGAAGAGGATTGCACAGTTTCTGTTGTTGACCCATCTCCACGGATGACAGGGAGCCACTGGAGGTAAATCAGATGCCCCAGATGAACAACTTCATAGGACTTCAAGGGTCCTTTTCTATGACCCTTCAAAGACGTGGTTCCAACAGAGGGACACATTTTTTAATCAAACAGTGCTGTGGTATGAGGCTCATATATTTGTTTAAAATAAATCAGCTTATGTACATTATTTATTAAGATTAAAACCAAACTAACTCCTTCGGTTTCATATATAGAAACTAAATTAATAGATCTTGGGTTTTCTTGAAAGATAGGCTTGATTAGGATGCCTTTTTCAACATCTCTGCATAGGGAGCCTCGGGCTAGTATCACATGTATCCAAATATGGAGGATTTTTATATCTTAAATGTATAGACTAATGAGTAACTGAAAAAAGTAAAGCTGGGAAGAGAGTAGTCTGGGTCACCTAAAGACACTCCTGTGCAAAATACCTAAGCTGCCAGAAGGGACACCCCAGGAGGGCAGGGATTTGGGGCAGCTTTATGTACTCGTAAATCCCCAGTACAGTGCCAAGCACTATAGGTGCTCAATAAGTACTTGTTGAATAAAGTGCTGCATAAAATAGAAAATGTCTTTTTAAATATGTAGCTGAATTCCCCCCAAAATTTAGGAAAATCTTCAGGGGTTGGAATTGATTTCAGAAGGGAACATCAGAACAGCAGTGTCTGTGGCTTTTAGGTAAGCAGATTAGGGGGAGAGTTGCCAGAATTGGGAACCCAGAGCCTTGGGCTTTAATAGCTGCATAGGCAGAGGACACAGAGCCTTGGGCCCAACACAGGCAGAGAGCAATGACCCAGGGCCCCCAAGGGCTGCACACTGTGTAAGCCTCAACTGGAGAGACATCTGCCTGCTGGTAGAGGGAAGCTTGTCTACCAGCATGAAGTCTCCCCCACATAACCATACTGGCAGCCAGCCTCACCAGGATCAGGCTTTGAACTGATGTCACTGGTGGCCTAGGAGTCCCCAAGGAAAGGAGAGTTGATGTTCTGTCGCTGGCTTCTGCAAACACAAACCCCATCTGGAGGCACATCCTCAACCCAGGTTACATACAGGATCACAGCTAACTCCCCAGTGAAGATGAGCTCACAATGCAAAACTGCAAACATACAAGCCAAAAATACGCACCTGGATCAAGAGTCAGCTGATGGCCGACGGCAGGGTTCAACTCCAAGAGAGGCCTTCAGATTCTAGAATATCAGATAGATATTCAAGATACAAAGTAGGTGTGTTCACAACTATGAAAGGCAGGCAAACAGGAGAAAAGATTAAATCATTACTGTAAAAGACCACACATATTAAAAAACAATAAAGTAGTTCTCTTAAATATAAGAAATTAGTCATTGGCATAAATTTAATGTGGAGAGAAATGCCTCTTTTCAGAGAGAACCAGAAGCCTGGCCTAGTAGATATAAAAGTTATAGTAATCATATCTAGTAATGAGCAACTCAAAGAGGCATGAACGTCCTCAGTAGTTCTTGATTTCTTGAAAGAAGGATGAGCTTAAATCTCAAGCTTTCAAAAATGTTACCCAAAAGTTGGCAGATCCCCAGCGTCTCTGATTTTTTGTCTCTATCCTTTTTCCTGTAAGCTCTCAGTCATCCCTTGTGCTAAAGGAAGAGATCTGCTTCCCCCCCCCCCCCCCCCGGCCCTGCATTTCCTGTTCTTGGAGCATGAATTTCAGTCCTAACAACCCAGGTCACATCCAGTTAGGACGAGCGAACAGTGTCCTCTGTGAGAAAGAACAGATTAGTTCATCAGAATGAACCAGTAGGATGACACCTATTTTAATTGCAGCAATCCACTCTAGTTCCCAGATTTATGAACCCCTGTCTTCAAGTAGCATAAACAAGTGGGTAAAACGTCATGTTTCGATTTTAACGATGCCTGAGATTTTTAAATATAACCATTTCCCTTTCTTAAAAAATACGCTTAAAACATAATAGCCCCTACTTCTCGATCATTGCCATTTGGACATAAAAGGCACAAAAGACAGGCTTTTACCAATAGGTAGACTTTACCAGTAAAGGGCATAAAAAAGGATTCCTTTAACTATTTTTAACCTAAAATGTAATAAAGCAGATCTTTGCGCAGTTCTTAGGCAACGTATGCAATTCAAAGGATGTTTCTGGTCCCTGAAGGCACCCCACCCCGCTTATCCTGAGTGCCCAGGGTAGGAGTGCCCAGAGGAAACAAAGGCACTCTCCATGGGGCAGGAAAATCTCCACTAAGCCTATGAGCAAATGAATGCTGCAACCTGGAATGAACTGGGGCAGTGAATCTCAGAGACCGACTCGTGTGAGCTGGCCATGCCACCTCTGGCTCCCTGCTCTCAGCCTGGGTGGTGGGGACCGTGGTGTGGTGGTCCAAGTTCGGGTGACAGGCACCACTACGCACCTGTCTCCCAGGTGGTTGATGAGGGTGGCCGGGGTTGCCTAGCACAGACCACCCCGGAGCCCCGGGCAGGACCTCAGGGGAATTGCCACAGGACTCACTCCACTGCTGCAGCGCAGGTCCGTGCGGTGTCGCTCCATGTGTGTCCCTGGCTTGTGCAGATGTCTGTCCTGCGTCTTCCACTAAACCCCTTCCTTTATCCCGCCGATCAGCTCAGGGCCCCCTGTTTTACCTGAACAGAGTGTACCGCTAGAGGAGCTGCAGGGTCAGCTTGCGCAGGCGACCAGACTGCATCAAGAGGACACAGAGAAATTTACAAACACGATTCGGAAGGTAAATATGTAACCCGACTTCAGCACAACCAGGGCTCTGACCGCGGAGCCCCCGGAGACAGATGACAGGATGTAGCCTGCCCCACTCAGGCTCCTGGACTCCTAGGGAATCATCTAGTTGAGCTGCCCCTCGGACATGGCATAAAGAGAGCTGTCCATCTTTCTCCTCTAAAACATGCTTTTCACTATTTACATTGTGGTCTCGGGAAGTTCTTCCTAACGTCTAACCTACATTTTCCTGCAGCCGTAGCCACAGCAAAGGAAAATCAAAGAGGGGCCTTCATGCACCTGGACAGGAAAGTGTGTCCATAACTTTTGTTGTCCCACGGATTTGTAAGCTTTCTCAATGTTAGGTAAATTTTTTGATAGGAAATATCAACAACTCACCCTAAACGGTTGTCTTCAGAAAACTGCCGCTAATTGAGCTGCGGCCTTATTAACTCTTCCAGAATAACCTGTTACTGGCTAATTACCCATTATCTGTTAAATTCTTTCCCAGAGTTGCTAGGAGAAGGGATTCACAGACACGGGCACTCATTTCCTAAATAATTTAACCTTTTTTTTTTTTTCCTTCTGCACCAAAAATCATGTTTGAGAAAGGAGTTTATCCCTGGAGATGCTAATAGCAAAATAGCAGGGTCCCAGGTGTGTCTAGTACTTGGATTCAGGATAAAGGAGTGTGTTGAAGACAAGGCTTTAGACCTTGTTTGGAGGGGGTGAGAGGTCATCCAGGCTTGTTCAGAGGGAACAAGGGTCGGTGTTCCCTAACGTATCCCTAACATTCCCTAACGTATCAGAGGGAAGAGGACCAACTCTGGGCCTTGGGATGTGCTTGGAGACATGGAACAGAAAGAAGGAGGCAACCAGGGCAGTGGGGAGGTCAGAGCCAGTCAGAAAGGAACATTTCCAGGAGGCTTCAGATGAGAGGACAAGAGAACATCCCCTCCCAGCATGGCGCCTCCACCAACTAAGACTAGCGTCTCTGGCATACCTGCCATGAGCTAGGCGTTCTGCACATCTTGAGTTAGCTTCCTTTTGCCGCCGAGGAAGCTGAAGCCTTCCCAGTCAGTCGATGGCTGACATAATACTGCAAGTAAATTGCAAACGCTGGATTTCCAGTATGGTAGGCTTCCCCCCTCCTTGCTCGTCCTGCTTTTGTGCCCACAGGGAAGAGAATCCGCGGGACTCCGAGGACTGCCAACAAAGTGAATTAAATCACCACTATTTTGTGTTCTCTCAGCTTGAAGTGCAAAAAAGATCTGGTATTATGATGGTGGCTGCACAAGTCTCTGTGCAGACCCGGGATCTTCCCAGAGCTGCCTCTCGCTCTTCACTGGCGCTAGCACAGCACATGTTGGTGTCGACCGCGGGCAGCCATAGTCCCATCCCCATGGTTTCTGAGCACCGATCAAGTACTTTAGGAAAATAAGACAAAACAAAACTCAATGCCTTGGTGTTTGGCCAAGAGGGAGTGTTAAATCGGAAGAGGACAGCTGATAACTACAAGGCTGGCATTCGAACCCTTTTTTTCTTTTTCAGTCTTTGGAACAGAAAGCTTTCATTTAGCTTCTATTGATATTATTCTTGTGCCCTTATCTGTGCAATAAGATTTTATTCACACCACTTGGCTTAGTCATTATCGACATAATCATTGTTTATTGCTTGGAAGAGTGCCTGTACCCATGTTGAAAAGCAGGAACTTAGCATAGAAATGGAAGACACTTCTTTTTCAGCAATGCTTTAATTTCCCTAAGAGTTACTTGTGGCCAATAGGAATGGGGAGTCCTAAGTGTGGAAGTAGGTTCTCAGCTTACTTTCCTGTTTGCCCCCCACCATATGCGGCAGAGGACCTTGTGTCAGGGAGAATCCCTGCTCCCCCACCCCCACCCACCCAGCCACCTCGCTCTCCCGCTCTCTGTGGGCCTCTCCATCAGCTTGCTGTCTCTTCTTTCTAATGAGGGTTGTGCACACCAGAAGGCTCAGGAAGCCCAGGGGAAGGGTTACCACTTAACGCCCCCTCCCCCCTTACAATTGCAGTGTGCCTTTTGCAAGCCCACAAACAGAGGGCAAAGGGAATCTGCACAGGAGCCAGCTGCAAGCCGTCCATCTGAGAAACAATTTTCCTGAAGAAGTTTAGAGACCTCCAAAAACACCACGAGAGACTTGACAATGAGAATTGATGATAACATCTTGGTTTGAAATAGTGTTTACTTCGGAGTAAGAAAACCCTTGAGGTTTTCTAAATAGTATGCATCTCAAGGAGTTTCCTGAACTTTGGGGGCTTCTGTGTTTCCCGTGCCAGGTGCAACATGATCAAGATTGAATGACATTTTGCCAAGACTTGGTTTGGTTTGGGTGGCAAATTGGAATAGCTGCTGTCACACTCTTGTCTCTCTCTCCATTCAAGATGGAGGAGGAGCACCTCTATGCCTTGAGATGGAAAGAACTAGAAATGCACAGCCTGGCTTTGCAGAACACCCTCCATGAGCGAACCTGGAGCGACGAGAGGAATCTGATGCAGCAGGAGCTCCGGTCCTTGAAGCAGAACATTTTCCTTTTCTACGTCAAACTCAGGTGGCTGCTAAAGCACTGGCGGCAGGGGAAGCAGATGGAGGAGGAAGGCGAGGATTTCACTGAGGTACCTCCCCCACCCCACCCTCCACAGAGAGTTCATTTTCTTTGTGTCTGTTTTGTTCTTGACCCCCAGGCACTGCTGTCCCTCTACGCCCTACACACAAAGTCACATTCTGTTATTTCAGATGGTTTTTATGAAGCCCAATCCAGGCACGGGAAATACAACAGGTTGTCCAGTTATATTAGACCAAGAATTCTGTGCTGTCCCGTGGCCTCGTTTTCAGAGTCCTTGTCTCTAACTCCACTCTGCGGCAAAGTTGTGCGGCCATTTCTTCCCCTGCTGACCTCTGAATTCATGCACGTTGTCACCCTGAGGTCCTGTGCATCTCTCGTCCCGCCTTGCTGGTTTGTCAGACCTAGCTCTGAAACTTTCTCTCTCCTTTCCATTTCAGTTTTTGTTCCTAGATGCTAGAGCCCATTCTGCCCCTGCAGTTTGATAAGGGTCCCTGCTAGGCTCCAGATGGGTCAGGGTTTTGCCGCTTCTGAAATGTGCGTATGCTTCCCCCTTATGCCTCCATTCCCAGATTCATCACAGAACCAGAGCAGAGTCATCTGCTTTCTGATTGATTCTGATTGATTCAGTCCAGCTCTGCAGGCTCCTTCAGGCCTTGCCTTCTGGCCACTGCTGCTGGGTGTGTGCTGGGCATCCACACCCCTGGCTCCTTTGTCAGCTGCTTCAAGGCATCATAAATGTTGGTTTCCTTTTAGCTCCCAAAGACTTCTCATCTGCTTTTCACTGTATGTAATTTTAAGTCATCCTCTGAAGGGGAAGATACTCTTTCTTCAAGGAGGAAAGAAAGTCTTCCAAAATTAATTCAACCTGCTTCCAAATAGCCTTGACATAGAAAACCATTGTTAAGCAAAGCCTAGAAGTGGTTGTAAAGTTTCCTTCTCCTCTAGCTTATAAAACCATAACTATAATCAATAATTAATAAATCATAAAATTTTTCATTATCAAAATAACTTACAAACAGTAAAATTTCTAATCTTTTCTGACCAATTGGGTACCCACGGTGTGGTGTTTAAATGAAGAAGGTGGCCAGTGAGTGAAATGGGCTAAATGAGGATATTCGGGAAAGGCCTGAGAAGTCAAGACTTGATAAGCCATAAAGGGGAGAATTACCCTCAAACAATAAAAACCAGGCTGCACAGCAAAGGATTTGGGTGGAGCTGTGATCATTGTCTCCTGCTGTTTTCAGAGGGAGCATCCAGAGACCCTCCCCAGGCTGGGTGAGCTTGGAGTTCAGGGGGACCCGAAGGGGGATGGCCCAGACCGAGATGACAATGGTCCAGGTTGTGGCTTTTCGATGGGAGAGCATTCTCCACACTCCCCTGTGCAGATTGGTGACCACGGATCGAGGCTGCAGCCTGCGCACGGGGGACAGCTCCACAAGCAGGTGGGTGCCGAGGTCCCAGCCCCTCATTCTACCCACATCTGGGAGAGGATAGTCCTAGTCTATGTCTGTGTCATCTTATTTTATATGCTGGTGTTCCAGGGAGCAGAAAAGTCTGACTGCCTATGGTTGCCTGTCGCTGTGTTTGTGCTAGAAATCATATCATTAAGACTTTATTTCATTGTCAGCCCATTGGTTCATTTGGCTTCCATGTATAAATAAGGGGCATAGTAGGATCAGATCAATGGGAGGGGCCAGCAAACATACCTGAGAAGGAGCGGGGTGAAATGTAGAGTGGTGTGTGGAGGGATCTGTGGCTTTAGAAAGGTTGACCATTCTTCCACGAAAGAGACATTACCGAGTACAGTGCCCTCCTCATGGCCAGAGAAAGAAAGGACGGCTTTTTTGTTGACAGCTGAATGGGCATCGGCAACATCACGAACCTGGCAACATAACGTGTAAGGAGGAAAGAAAACGTATTTTTTTTAAATCCTAAACATGTATGAAGTGTTTTAGGTTCCTTTTGGGCCACTTGAAATAAAAATATTTGATGACACTTAAAAAATTAAAAGCATATATACAGATGGGATTTCAGTGTGTAATATGAAAAAATTATTAATGTTGCCAAATGCCACATTTATTAATTATTAAGCAGGCAGCCCCTGCTTAATAAACCAAAAGATACTATTGATGCCACCCAGATTTTTTGCGCTTCTCTACGGAACAGCAGCTGTGGTGGGTTTGGAGTGCTGAGACCCTAGGAGGTACCCAGTGTTAAAGCTTTCTTGCTCCCAGACTTCCTGGTCTGAGGCTTATCCAATCCTAAGTTGCTTCTTTGAGGGTTCTGCAGGGCAGAGCCTGGGGCCCTAAGACCCTTGGCTCTGGGGTGAGGGGCAGGACCAGGGGGACCTGAAGTGCACAGTGACCCCGGGTGGAGCTGTGGCCCCCCGACCGCAGGCATTTCTGGGCACTCCCTGTGTGCTGGACTCCACAGCTGCAGTTCCTCCCTCAGCCCAGAGCCGCAGAGGGTCGAGTGGGAGAGGGCTGTCATCAGATCTTTGGCTCGGATCCAAATGAGAAAAGTCGTGATGTCTGAGCCCAGGCCTAGGGGATGTGTGTCTTTTCCCCCTGTCTGCTTTCTCTTCGTAGACAAATCAGATTTTCACAACTAAAGAGCTGTTTCTCTGCATGCCCATCTGCCCTTCATTTCCCCTGAATAATATGGCTCAAGAACGATGTTATGCTTTCAAATGAATGTTTAATTACACTTCTTAGGAAGTTTGTCATTATGCCAGTGTCCCTGGGGAGATTTTAGCACATGGAATGAGTTTTCCAGCAGTTTATCTAGTTAGAAAATAAAATGCTACTTTGCAAATAATCCTCGAAAACCTAGCACTTTTATTATTTTTCAGAGATGTTGTCAGTCCGTTTTATAAAGTATCTGTGATTAACTCAAATAGCATCTGCTGACTGTCTCTTAGCCCTAAACCTGTTGTGTCTCAGGTCACGTGCTGGGTGTTTCCCACCCGTGCGTCCAGATGCTTAGCAAAAGGGAAAAAATGTAACACATCTGGTTTTCTAAACAGTTCTCATGGAAAATGTTACCCTGGGGGTGGAAAATAATGTAAAGTCACTCAGCTGGAACCTCACACTCAGTGTATTTTAACATCATCTCTCTGCCTCCTCCTTCCAAAGCTGATGTTTCTGCTAGTCCCCTCGGAAGTGAAGGTGGGAGCCATGAGTTTCCACTTTGTACGGTGTGTGGTAGGGGCACCCGGGGGGCCTGCAGGACAGGGCGCCGACGGGCCGAATCCGGGCAGCCTTTCACGGCCCCGTCTGTCTGTAGGAGTTAAGTGCACAATGCCACCCATCCGAGGACAGAAGATTAATGCGATCTACTGTACGACAGCTGGTTGCCTGGGAGTGAACATTCTCAGCTACCAGATTTGCCTGCCCTCTCGTGGCGTGGGTATTAGCTAGGCAGTCTGCAAGAGCAGGAACACGTATCCCAGAGAGCCGCACCCTTTTCAACAACTCTGAGAACCTGCCAAGGTGATAAGCAGAATGGGCAATGTGGCCTACCTCCTGTCCCAAGGCTAAATTCGCCAGTGACACAATTTCCCAGGCCTTGGTCTCTTCACTTTGTCTCATAGTGAACATTCTCACAGTTGAACACAGTAGATGTCAAAATGTATCATTGTCCAAAAAGGTAAAAAAAAAAAAAAAAAAGTATGTGTAGCAAGTCAACCTTGAGAATAGTTCATAAAAAGTTACCAGGTTGGAAAATGTTCGGCTGTGTGAATGGTCCCCGTTGACTGATTTTTAGTTCCAGGACTAGTGATCTAGTGGCAGCGACCCGGTTGTCCTCGAGAACAGAAAGCACTTTCCATTTGCCCGGCCTTTTGGAAGAACTGGAAAATATGCAAGAGCTTATTGTATCACTCTCACTGAGCTCCAGCACGCTGGCCACAATGTTAAGCTTTTGAGACCTAAGGCTACCCCTGCATTTTATGCTTCCTGGTAGTTCCCAAAATCAAGATTTTTAATGCAAGGTGACTAACAGTGCCAGCATTATGGCCCTGTGGTTCCACTAGCTAATTGTCTGTGAATTGGATTAATTTATTCGAAGAGAAGTTACTTTTTCATCCAGGGATGGGACATAATACTCTTTATTAAAGCATCTAAGTGTAAGTGTATAGAACCTAATTTGGGGCACCTGGGTGGCTCAGTCGACTGTTAAGTGTCTTCAGCTCAGGTCATGGTCCCGGGGTCCTGGGATCGAGCCCCGCATCGGGCTCCCTGCTCAGCGGGAAGCCTGCTTCTCCCTCTCCCACTCCCCTTGCTTGTGTTCCCTCTCTCGCTGTGTCTCTCTGTCAAATAAATAAAATCTTTAAAAAAATAAAATAAATAAAATTCAGAGCAAGAGCTAATGAAATTATGTTTCATGTTAGTCTTCAACTACAGCTGGTCACTTAAGTCTCTCTCAGGACCCAGTTTTAGGACCAAGTAGAATCTATTCCCCTGGACCTTTGTCACTCACTATTCCAGGACTCGTCTGGGGCTTAGGGCCTTCAGAAGCCACCCTCAGTAGAAGTCAGCCTCTCTCCTGTAGACAGAGTGCCTTTGGCTCCCTGGGCCTCCCAGACATCGACTCACGTTGGTGCCCACCTTTCTGCTTTGCCCAAGATGCAGACTTCCAGAAAGAGCACCTCTGCCAGACAAGGCCTGTGTGTCAGAAACTGATCTGCTCTTTCTTTTTTTTTTTTTAAATAAGGACGCTCTCCTCTTGAGCCTGGATCACTTTTACCTTCTATTTTGTATGTACCGTGATTCATTTTTCAGATTCTGCAACTTTATAACCTCACCTAGGAGACATGCAACTCTCTACAGAAGGAACCAGACCAGAGCTTATGATTATGAAACATTTTATATTGGCTGTGTGTTTTTGTTTATTCCTGTTACTGTGTAAATAGCACAGGCACAGGAGTGAAGAGGCACAAGTACTAGAGGATACTCAGGAAAGGACTCTTTCAGCCCCTGCCCCACCTCCCAGTGTCAGCCACGGTCAGCAGTAAACCCTAAACCTCTGCTCATAAATGATTTCTTTCCATCTGGCCACTTGATTTTCATCACACCTGCCCTGGTTTCCTTGAAGCCTTTGGCTGATAACCCACATTATAACTTACTAAATATATGTCCAACACTTCTTTCACAAGCCCACATTTATGCTTGGGAAGCTCTCTGAAAATTACAGTGACCTGCCCCGAGAAGCCCTCATGGCCCGGATCACCTGGCATGTTCCCAGCCAAAGGACAGATGATTTTTGTACATAAATGAATCTCTCATCTCTGTAACCCTCCACCAGGGATTTTCATGGCCAGTCTTCAGTGACTCATTCTCTTTTATCTGTGGGAGGATAGTAGTTTTAGAAAAGAATCTTAAAATTAATCTGAATGGAACAATGAAAGTAAGAATGACAAATGGCTTATTTATTAAAATGTTGCTGGATGTGTAAATGTATCCTTTCAGTCTGATCTCACAGTAAAGGACTTGTCTTGGGACTCTTGCTGGTAGAGGAGTTACTTTATTGAATAGGATGTGAGGTCCCCCTCTTTGTAAGTATGAAATAGGAACTCTGCCTGTGTTGGGGGTTGGGGGCAGCTACCATAGCGTTCTGGAACTCCCTGCCTATGTCTGCTAGCCTAGATGAATAGGAAGTAGAGACCATCTGCCATTCTGTGGGTCAGCCCATAGCAGCCGGTCAGTATATCTGTTCCAACTTTAGATTAAACTCATCTCCAAAATTAATGGCTCTGAGACAAAGTGGTTGATGGTAGTTTAGCTCCTTCACAGAATTATGAAACACATTATCTTAGAAATCTTAGGCAAGAATGATTTTATCAAATAGCTGGCATTGCATCACAAATATCTTGGTGTGTTCTCTTTCCCAGAAACTTCCTTTTTTACTTTCTACTAGTAATATTTATTGTGTATTTGGGGAGCAGTCTTATTGGCTGAAGCCCAACCTTGAACCTGTTATAAAGTTTACCACTTTATAGCACAGTCAAACTCCTGATCCCAATTTTGGGATTATTGTAAGCCTTGCCCAAGAGAGATGAACATGGAAGGGCTGAAAAGGAAGTGGTGGGGCCATTTTATCCTGCCTCTTTGCAAGAAAACCAACCAGCTGATCTTGGAGAGGTTGAAAAAATTGGTCTTTTTAATTGAAATCGACCTATACTTAACATCTGTAAACTAAAAGGTTGCATAATTGGGCCCCTGGCACAGAAGTTTCAGAAAGTTCTGTATCCAAGAAGACTTTCACCCAAAGACCTCTAAATGGCCCAGAGAATCTTGATTCCATTCTTAACTTAATTAGGGTCCTCTTTTTACCCCAAACATTGCCCAGCAAGGGCCCCCACAGGGAGGAAACGTAAGACAAGTAACTTTTTAGGCATTGTTTTAGGATGGCTCACTAGTATTATTTCTGTTGATCTGGGGGATGGAATTTGTTTCCAGAGATGAGGTGGCTTCTCTTAGGCAAAATTTAAAACAAACAAACAAACAAACCTGGGTAGAGGATAATGTCAAATTTAGATATGTTGGCTGGGTTTGTCCAGCCTTGGGTGGGACAGACCCGGAGTGCAGTCCGTGCTCTGCACTTCCTAGCAGGGAGAGCCTGCTCCAGTTCCTCCTCTGTCACACGGTGGGGCATGATGGTATGCACCCAGGATTGATGTGAGATGCCAATGAGATCCTGCAGGTGGGCGATCGGCATACCTGACCTAGCACGCCCTCTGTCAGAGACAATTCGTATTACTTTTCATTACTGAGTTTTTTGTACCTGAAGAAGTTTAGAAACATCCTGCGCATCTGGGTCTTCAAAAGTTTTTATTCGGACATCAGTTCTCGGTGTTGTACACCAATGGCAGAGAGCTAGGCTGACTTCTTGCCATGTCACATGCTGCTCCTGGGTGATTATCATAACAAGTACCAATAACATCCATTCCGTGGACTCTCTTGCTCCCTTTGGCCACCTTCATGCCAGAGCAATTTTTGAACTCATTCCGTGATGATCAATATTATACTTGTATAATAGCACATTATGATGATTACGCTGACCCAAATGTGCATGAAAACATTAAGGCTTAATTTTATTTAATCTGATATTTGCTAATGCCAGAAAGTACTTATTTCCAGAGGAACCAGAATTTCAGTCTGCAGAAGGACTGTTCTGTAAATTCCTGCTTCCGAGGACCACAGATTCTGGTCCTAATGTTATCAGAGCCAATTTGTGTGGGGTTAAGAACCCCGCAGGCTGACAATATTCACAAAGTGGGGTTTGTAGGGAAGTATTGATTATATACAAGAATTGATTACATGGTTTTCTGCTTTTTCTTCAGTGAGAATTTGATGACTACTCAGAGACTAGATCAAAATCAGTCTCATTACTTTATGCTTTAAATACTTTGCCTTAAAAAGTAGTGATTTTTAAGTTTAAAATCCAAAGATGAAAATAGCATATGAATCTATTTAAAATATAGTTTTTTTCAAATAAATTCTGTACTCAAAAGATGTATATTTCTGAAAAGATTATTGCGATACTTCTTCTCACTCACCTGCACTTATATAATTTTTAAATACTTTTGGTGTAGAGTTGAAAGAAACTGTTCTGCATTTATTACAGTTGTACACATATCCTGAGCACCTCTTTGAGTGTAGTGGTAATTTACTTATATTTTTGGTTGGAAGGAACATGTAGCATTTTTAGAAGGCTCTCTAGCTGCTGAATCTTCCAAACGTTAACTGGATTGTACTCTTACTGGCTTTAGTCTCAGAGCTATTAAAGTAAAAATTGGTAGTGAAGGGGAGAAAAACCAAAGAGCTATAAATGTTAACAAATAGGCTTTTCTACCCCATCGAAAGTCTACCGCATCTAATATTAGAACTCCAGACAATTTACAGGGAAAACTGGGGAGTTTTCAATAGTAAATCTGCTCATATTGAGGAGTTTCTCTTTTCTAATTCAACTTTATTTAAATCCAACCATATAGATAGCCAAAGTATCTTAAATTCTTCCCAAATGTGGCTGTCCATTTTCATCTCTGCACATGTGTGTTTAGGGGATTAACGAGATGGTTTTAGAAGCATGACAGACTCTCCACGTGGTAGAGGAGAGCTGGGGGCACTGTCCTGCTGCCCTTGGCATGAGAAGCTTATCAAGCGGGGGGGCAGTGTCTCTGAGAGTAAGGGGCTCTGTGTCCCCAAAGTCGAGACAGTCTGACTCCAGCAGGACTGAGAGAGCTTTGATTCTACCTGCCTCATAAATGCGCCAAACAAGATGGCCCTGAGACCAGTCTGGGAGCTCGTGATGCACTTTTAGTGTTTTCTGTTGGAGCTCGTGGCGCTTTTATTATCCAGGTATCATAATTGATTCAGTATTTAATTCACTTGGACAGGCCTTTCTGATATAATGCCCATGCTGAAACATACAAAGATAGCAGTCATGGTTTTGAAATGTGCTTTCAAAGAGCAGGATGAGTTTTAGAAAATAAAATATCTTTTAGGTGTAAGCAGATTAGTGATAAAAATCCCTTTTTCATTTATCTGACCTGTTTTGCATACTTCACACGAGCTGAACATTGTGTGGGCCACTGGAAACATGGGAGTGGGCTGAGTTTGTCTGTGCCCCGTGCACCATGGGGCGGTCAGGGGAGGCACAGGAGAACAAGTAGGTGCTGGTTATTGCAGCTGAAAGGAGGGGCACCGTGATTCCGTCTCAGAGGACCATGAGGAGGTTCTCGTGAACAAGTTAAGCATTTATGTTTGACTTGGATTAAAACTCAAATGCCCTCTCCCCCGTGGCCATACTTATCCATCCAAGTCAGAGTACAACCACCCTATGTTTATAAGAGACACAGAGCCTTTATTTACTCTCTTCTGGTTCAATGGCTGGTACTAAAATGACAGCATAGATAGGTGAGTGTTTATATCTTGCCAGATCTGCATCCCCAACCGTAGCTCTGGATGTCTGAAATCACACGGAGCTTCCTTGCAGCCCTGGCTTCTGGGCTCCCTGTGGCCTCCTGCAGATTCCTCCCTTCTGCTTCTGGGCCCGGAGCACCAGCCCTGAGCGCCAGCCCCCCTCCTGTTCCACCAGGCCCTTAGCAGTCTCAGCTCCGGGAGCCTGATGGCTGGCAGCGTAGGGACCCCCTGGCTCTGTCCCACTAACTGCAGACTTTCCACCTGTTCTGTACCCATTGCAATGGCACCTCGGACACAACGCAGCACCACCTTGACACCATGACCTAAAGAATACCCTTACATGAGGGGGCAGAACCAACTCCATGTTCGCTCCCGCAGGTGGTGGAAAACCAGCAGCTGTTCGGGGCGCTCAAGAGCCTGCTGGAGGACCTGCGCGCTGAGCTGCGGGAGGACGAGCATGCGCGGCGGCGGCTGCAGCAGCAGTACGCCAGCGACAAGGCCGCCTGGGACGTGGAGTGGGCCGCGCTCAAGTGCCGCCTGGAACAGGTACCTGCCCGTGGGCTCTCCGCCGCTCCAGCTCTGCGGGGCCTCTGCCATCTGGGCCAGGTGGGGAGAAGGCACAGTTCCTCAGATCCACGGTGATTTTTGTCCAAAGAGCTAGGGGTCCGAGGGGAAAGCCAGGAACAGCTGCCTGCTCTCTCTCTCTCCTTAAAATTCCCAGCCTCGGGGCGCCTGGGTGGCTCAGCTGGCTAAGCATCTGACTCTTGATCTCAGCCCAGGTCGTGATCTCGGGGTTGTGAGTTCAAGCCCCGTGTTGGGCTTCATGTTGGGCGTGGAGCCTCCTTAAAAAAAAAAAAAAAAAAAAAAATTCCCAGCCTTTCCAAGGCACCTTCTTCTCCCTCCTATTCCCTCTCCCAAGTATGAAACACAGTCTCCACTGAGCACCTTTTGAGAGTAGCATTTGTTTTTCCATTCTGCGTTGAACAAGGCTGTATTTATCCCCATCAAAGGATGGCCAGCATGAAGTGGTGATCAGAACGCACTGACATAGTTCAGACAGGCGCAAAGAAAATGCAGATTGTGGCTTAGTTATCTTTGGAAAAGGAAAACATGTGCGTTCCCTTTAGATTTCTCCCAATGCTGAAAAGAGCTTGTAGACCTTCCACGATGTGCCCTGGAAATCTGATTAGTTTCCATGTCCTATTTCCCCTGGAGGAAACAGAGGCCCAGAGGAAGTGGCTGGTCTCGGATCATGGAGCCTTTAGTGCTTAAGTAGAGAGAATGAGGTCTTGCCTCCACCCTCCCAACCGAGCCGAGCCTCCTCGGAGATTTTAGACCATGGCCATGGCTGATAAGGTCAGACATAGCCAGAAACGTTCTTTTCTAAGTGTTTTCTCCCTGGAAACCCTTAAAAGCAATATCACCTCCTGCCCTGAGTTCGCTTGCTCAGATTGTTTCTCCAGGTTTCTTCCAACCCCTTGATCATGATGGGAGGAAAAGTCTGTGCATCTTGGATAATCTACTTTCTAAGCCCTATTTTGAGGCAAATCTTAAAGTAATTAAAATTTTATATGAATTGGCTAGGTCATGAAAGAAAAAAAAGTTGCCCAGAAAGGAGACATCTTCCAAATGGCTTTGATAAAAGTTGAAAGAGCCTGTCATGTCAAAAGAAAACAACCCCCTGGTACCCACAAGTTCAGCTGCATGGCCAGCTGGCCCAGGGGAGCAGTGAATTCAGGCTCACAGCCCCCGGGAGAGCAGAGACACTGCCTTCTCCACAGAGAAAGCAGCAAAGCAGAGCAAAACCAAAGCATCAGGCCAGGCTGGTGGAGCTGCTGACCCAGTTCTGAATCCTGCCTACTTGCCTGGTAGGAGATTCTTACGAGATGCCCTGTTTCTCTTAGTGCACAGCCTGAAGAGACAGCAGTGGAGGCAAAATGAGTAAGATCTCTCTGGTGAGCTGCCTTTAAAACTATTTTAAAATATGTTTATGGGGGAGAAAGCTAAATATTTTCAAAGATGTAAGTGTAGCTGAAGAAAGGAGGCCTAATCTTTGATATGAGCCAATTTCAAAATATTTCGTCTTTGTTTTAGAGAAACCTGGTAGCCACCCACACACATGCTACACAGAAAGCCTCAGGGAGAATCACTAGACATGAAGAAATAAAATTAAGACTTCAGACTTAGAAGCCAGGTGGTAATGGGTAAAGATTCATCTTCCACCCAAATCATTTTAAGAAGTTTCTGAAACAGTTGCAGCCCAGGAAGCAATGAATGTGGGCTAAAGCTAGTTTATTTATAATACTCGCATCTTTACTCTTCTTCTACTTAAAAGCAAGACATGTGAATTCTACCAAAAGTTAAGTATTTTATCTCAGTGGAGGCCATGTTGTGTCCATGGTCAAATCTGTGATTCCTTCAATTAACTCCCAAGTCAGGCCTTGTTCTAGATGCCAAGGATCCAGCAACAGAGAGGACATTTTTTGTAGGGGCTCTCAGTGCATTGGGAGACCCAGACAAGGGCTGTAATTTATAATAGAGTGATAAGTGCCCCGCCAGGCCTATATACACAGTGCTGTCAGGAAATAGGGGTGTGCAGGCCATACACCTCAGCCTGAGTGTTCAGGGAGGGGTTGTTTGTGAAAGTCCTGCTTAGAATGAGTCTCAGAAGATGAATAGGAGTAGGTACATGGAAAAGGAGAGAAAGGATGTTTCAGACAAAAAAAGCATCATGAAAAAAAGGAGTAAGTATATCTGAGGAGTTGCACCTGGTCAGGTATGAGGGAAAAGAAGAACGTGCAGAAGATTGAAACATTAATCCTGATTTTATCATGGAAGTGAAGCATTTTGATTTACATTTGTAAAAGATTATTCTGGCTTTGAGGAAGAGAATGGATTAGAAGTCATTGGAATTGAATGGAGTAACATGGTCCATAGGTAAAAATCCAGAGGTCTGCTGAACTAGAATAGGAAAAAGATGCATCTTTATGTTCACTGCTCTTTCACTAAAATCTATCATGTTCTGCAGCAACAGTGTGCTCCCAGCTCCCTCCTCCCATCCTCTGCTCTTGTTGCCACGGCTTACTTCTATAAACACACAATACATTGCAACTGGTTTTGCTTCAGCCACTCAATAATACTTTAAAGCAATTAAAAATAGGGAAAAGTGAGCTTTTACTTGTATTTCTTATGTCATTTCCAGCATTCATTTTTTGTGTAGATCACAGTGTCTCTTAGTATCCTAATCCTTCTGCCTGAAAACTTCCATCATTTCTTGAAGTACAGGTCTGCTGGCAATGATTTTTTTTTTTTAATTTGTTGAAAAAGCCTTTTTTCCCTTTATTTTTGAAAGCATAGAAGTCTTATCGAGGTGGACATTTTCCTTCCCTCAGCCCTTTCAGGATGCCACTCCATCGTCCCTGACTTGCATAGTTTCAGAGGAGAGGTGTGCTGTCATTCATGTCTGTGTGTCCTGGGTCTGTCTGCCTCCGAGGTTTCCTGTTTGGTTTTCAGCAGTTTAACTATGATATGTCTAGATGGAAAATTTTTTGCTCATTTGTTTGTTTTGGTATTTAATCTCAGGGATGTTTAATGGATATTTATTGTAGACTGGTAGATCCCACCGATGCTCCATTCCTCGTTTCCGTGTGGGGGCTGAGGATTTGGGGACAGACATGGACCTGCCCTCAAGGAGCTCAATAGAAGGGCAGGCAAGATATGGTGGTAACTGAGTCAGGAAGTGAAGCTGAGAAACAGACCACAGGAAGCTAAATGGACTCACTGCTTTACATTTTATGTGACTCTCTATGTCAAATGTTCATAATTAGGACTTTAAAAATGAGAATTGTTTTTTATTTTTTCCCATGGGATTGGTCAAATCTTGGCTTAAACAGTTTCCAGGGATAATATGCAAGTGTGCTGTGATTTTCTTCACCTGTTGATATAAGATTTGCCAGGGGTTAAGGTCTACGTCTTTCCTCCTTGCCAGCTGGAAGAGAAGACTGAGAAGAACTTGGGAGAAGCAGGCGCTTCCACTGACAGCAAAGGAGCATTCAAGAAGGAGAGGGAGACGCACCAGAAGCTCCTCGCCGACAGTCACGGCCTGGTCATGGACCTGCGCTGGCAGATCCATCACAGCGAGAAGAACTGGAACCGGGAGAAGGTGGAAATTCTTGACCGGCTGGACAGAGACCGGCAGGAGTGGGAACAGCAGAAGAAGGAGCTGTTGTGCAGAATAGAGCAGGTAAGGGAGCACCCCGGCACCAGCGAACAGGGAAGAGAATATGGACAAGTAAACTGACCTGGAGATCAGAGCACTTAGAGAAAAAAAAAAATATATATATATATATATATATATATATATCAGGCTAATGTTTCATGGGCTTCCAGAGGAAGAAGAAAAAAATCATAGAATTCTAGCATCGGAGACCCAGACTCAGCCCTTACATTACACAGATCTTTTCATTGCAGAGTCTGTAGGTAACTTCCTTGTGTGTGTATATACGTGTGGTATGTCTATGGTCAGGGCTGGGCGGGGGTGGGGGGGAGCGCTAATATTCTGAAGGAATTTAAAGACTAAACTTGAAACATGAGGTTATTTCAGGTCTTATAAGGTGTGATTCCTGCCAAAAAGCAACTACCTTTTAAGTTTGTCCCTAAAGATGTGGTCACAGTGGCTGCTCCAGCTTGAGTGGGATTGCTGCCCATTAGTAAAGAGATTGCTCAGTTACGTTGGAAATCAGGCTGTTTGCACCTGCTGTGGATATTGCTGACCTGTGATTAGGGAGGACCATATCAGGGGAGGGAGCTGGTAGCTCATCCTCTTCAGCTAAACAAACAATTCAAACACCCAGATGAATTCAGGGGGAGAAGGGGAGTTGTTTTTCTACCTCCCAGAGAATCATTCTCTGCATTGTGTCAGCTTAAGACAGTTTGCATAGTTGTGGTCATGCCTGAGTGATGCACAAATTAAATTTTCACATTAAACTGATAAAGTTTTGGAATTCTTCTCTGGCTGGATTTTTACATAGCATATATGTTTTTTATTTATTTTTTTTATTTCAGCCTGTCAGACTTAAAAATTTATGGGGCCTCAAGGTAGTGTATTAATCAATAAGAAAATGAGTTCAGGAAAAATAACCTTATTACTCTACTACAAATACCCATACTGCCTGCATTTATGTGAGAGCCTTTTGAAAAATGTGCTCTATCATCCCCAGATGTGATACCTGTGTTATGCTGGTGCAATGGCCAAAGTTAGTTTCTGCATGCTGTTGGGGAGGGAGAGAAGGTGAAGGAACTAAAAAAAGCCAGGAGCCCCTGGCTCAGAAACTGTTGAGTTGAGAAGGCACACTTCAGATAGAATGGTGCAGAAGTTCTTCCTAGATTTGATTACTCACACAACTGAGTCACACCATATTGGTATTTGATGTGGCTCATTTCAAAATTCCCCAAAGTCAATCAAAAGAAAGGTGGCCACTTCCTGCTTGGCTTAGAAATGCATCATTTGAGAAGAATCTTCTATATTAGATCCCCTATGTGCCTGTGCTCTCCTGAACAGATCAGTGGTTAGGTGGAAATTGCAGGGGCAAAAATAGCACGTATTCTCGCAAAGTGGTCACAGATTTATCATATCCAGTTTTGGTTAACCAGTGTTTCAGAAACTCCAGGCACCTTGTTATCAGGGAGGTTCCTTCTTGGCCTTCCCTCCAAGAGCACTCACCCTGTCTGTCCTGTGGCACAGCAAGGCCATCACAATCCCTGCCACAGCCCTTCTGGGTCCCCTTTGCCTGTTAGCTGTGGGCTCTTTGGTCTTGTCATAGCTCCTTTTTGGAAGTCACAGCTTGGATATAATTTAAGCAAGTCTTTTAGGGTTTCACTTTTGGGAATGAGGAATTCCTAGTGAAGGAAAAAGTAGTAGGACATCTGATGATAGTCAACTTCTGAAGAGTTAATGACCAGGGGAGGAGCAGTCACCCCATTTTACGACTGTATTTTGAAGGGTAAAATTGGGCATGTGCTGAATGAACCCCATTTCCGATTCAGGTCAGTCCTCCGAGTCAGGACTAGAGCAGTTCTACTGAGCTGACGGCCTCAGAACTTGAGTCCTCAAGGTTAACATCTCTGAGCATAATGGATTCGAGACACGTGGGTTCCAGGCGTTCATCTGTTCCTGAAATCTGTGCGGTGGATCCCACAGGCTTTGCACAGTGATCTCACTGCTGTTTTTAGGAGAAGATTTACTGCCAGTGAATGATGCTTCAGATATGCAGTTGTGGCTTTCAAAAATAAACCCAGCCTTTTCCCCCAAATAGTCAGCATTTTAAAAGAAGATTTTATAAATCTTGTACCCAACCCCAAAAATTAGATGAAGCAGTTATAGTCATTCTCTGCAAAAGAGGAAATTAACGAAAGTGTGTGTGTGTGTATGTGTGTGTGTGTGTGTATGTGTGTGTGTGTGTGTGTGTGTGTGTGTGTGTGTATGTGTGGATTTCGTTTATCGTTCATTTAATTTTTAGCTCCACATTCCATAGAAAAACAAGGAATACAGGTGAACATTCTTCATAATATATGCTCTTGATATTTAACTACTTGGTGAGCCATGTAACCTTGACTTTGATAACCTAATACAGTTGGTGAAGGAAGTAACACTAAATCCATTTTCCACTTTTAGAACACATGCTTCATCCTTGTCCAGTGTCATTAAATTCCTACATAATTTCTGCACCACATGAGGCATTTTATATGACAGATGACTGTGGGAATGTGGTTAAGGTCACATAACACATGTCATCTATCTTATCAGCATCCCTTGTCCCAGTCCAGATTTGATTGGGCGATAGTTAACTTTTATGGAATCACACTACATTTCTCCGTAGAATTAAGTTCCCAGTTAGCATGCAGATGATATAGGACTCGCCGCTGTACTGAAGACCTAAAGGAAAGACCATGTGTCATTCCAGTCTCCTTCCAGTAATTTCCTTAAATCAGCTGCCTCTACAACCTGAAAGGCCATTCTTTTAAAACCCGATCACAAAGTGACCTTTTTTCTTTTGATCAGTTCAGGTAAGGTGACAGTGTGGAGGGTTTATTGTTTCCTGTATTATTTGAAATGCAAGTCTTTTCAGTTTTCTATGTGCATTAAAAGTTGTTCTACTGCAGGATTCAAAGTACAGTGGGTGCTGATGGCTGGTTTGAAATGACTCTCCTAAGAAACCCTATCCTTTTAAGGACCCATTATTCTATTACAACATCCCAGAGGCATCTTAGCACCAGATACCTCCAGCTAAACCCATTCCAGTTCATTTTTAGGAAACCTAACACTGACCAGCTTTAGTGCGCATTGCTCCTGGCTGCCTGTGTTTATTTTTGAATACCCACTGTGCTGAGTTAGAATGTGCTCGTTCAAAGCCCTCCTACTTAGTCATTCTTTCCTCCTCTTCACACACACCCTCGGTGCACATTTACAGCTCCAAGTGTGATTCTTGCATTTTAATTCCTTGCCCAAAATAGCTTAGAGATGATCATGTGTTAGAACTAAATTGCGCTGACATGCATTAGATAAACATAATAAAAAGTTTTCCCTTTTTGTTGTTTTTTGTGTGTTAAAGAAAACATTTAGCATCTTTAAGGGAACTGGGAAGAACTGTGCCTTGGGGCAGAGGGGCAGGTAGAGATCAGACGGGCTGAGCTGAAACCCGGAGTGATTGGCTTGTTCTTAATTCAACTGTGACCCTGCCTCAGATTCTAACATTTAAGCTCTGGCTGCTTGAATCTCCATCTTTCTCAGAAAATGAAGATAATCCACTGTCTCAGAAATGACTAAAAGTGAATAAAAGTCCTTCATCTCCATTATTTTACGTGGCTTGGTTCCTGATGATGTGCAGGCCACAAACTTATCTCCAGCTCCTGGACGAAGGCTTCAACTGGGACACAGAGGTGTAGTTTGTGAAAGATGCTTGGTTAAAAATAAATTAATGCTTCCAGGGGAGTTGTAGAACTTCCTGGCGCCATCTCAGCACTTGAGGACTGAACACCTTTCTTCTTTGACAAATCCAGATGTTACTTTCACCCTTCAGATAACTTTCTTAGCCAAGAGGGCAGCCGCCATGGTGGTTGAGTGTGTGAGCATGTCATCCAGTAAAGACCCCAGTGGAGATATGTAGGTGGAACTCTCCTCAGCCCTCCGCTGTGCTTTCTGTGCATGTTTCGAAAAGAAGGCAGTGAGGAAAGCTCTGGAGAGTCCAGGGGGAAGTGGTCCATTACAGCTTCTCCAGGGAGTGAGCATCCACCCTGCACGCCATTTCCCTGCCTGTCCCTGTGATTTCACATTGGCTCCCTTCCTAAGTGGCTCCACATGGTTCGTTCTAGTGCCGTAAATCAGCAAGGCATGTATCAGCACACCCAGACCCCAGGGAGGTCAGTGCTGGTCTCACTGATGAACAGTGAGCCCTGCTGGGCTCACCTTGCTGGTAGCCCCTGCGCTCCTCCCCTCCACAGCGGGCAGCTGTGCGGTCCCCACTTCACAGATGAGGACACTGAGCTGGGGACCGCTGGGGACTTCACTCCTGCCAGCAAACCAGCAAGCTATAGGACAGTGGGCCTAACTCAGACCTTCCTCACTCTAGGGGTGCCCTGCGTGTTCCCCACTATTGCTTCCTGCATTTCCTAAGTCAGGCAAAAAAGGTATGGCTCTAAAGTATATGGCTTTTCCTTTTTCAGTCAGTCCAGATCTTTCATTAACTTGATAGCTAAGTTGTAATCCTCTCAAGCAAAGTTAGAAGTTGTTTTTGACACTCAGTGGTTACAACCCAATTCGATCACTTGGGTTAATAGACGGGACCTGTACCAAATGATTTGGAAATAATAGTGTTAGAATGAGGAAACTCTGCTAGTCAGGAAAATCAAATTCGCCCTCAGAAGTTTGCTATCACTGATGGTTTTCCAGTGAGTGTGCCTTAAGTTCTGAAGGTATAAAAAATAGTTCTAAATACGTCATTTAACAATGTTCAGTTTTTAAAAAATAAATGTATAATTTCCCATGAACAGTACTCCAAGTTATATACAGTAATATATATATATATTCTCATCAGAAGGAGTTGGCTCATGTGTGTGGTTAATGCACATTTTCCAGTCTGGATAAAATTGTGATTTTTTTTTTTTTTTTAATAAAAACATCTGTAATGTGTTACTTTTGAAATTAAGGTCAGAACTTGAACATTTACTTCTCCCAGTCTTTCCTATGGACCCAAATGTAGTTCCAAATTGTGGAGAAGCAGCAGTCTTAGGGAGAGCAACTGACAGAAGAGTGAGACTAATTGTTTTCATTTTTTAAAAACCCTCAAGTTGCAGAAAGAAAACAGTCCCCGGAGAAGTGGCAGTTTCCTCTGTGATCAAAAGGAAGGCAACATCCGCCCCTTTGCCCACCCGGGAAGTCCCCGAATGCCCCGTCCCTTGGAGATGTGGCCCTGCGCAGACATCGACTCCACCCCGTTTGATGACCGGCCGCTGTCCAAGCTGAAGGAATCGGACAGATGTTCAGCACGGGAAAACCTCTACTTGGACGCCTTGTCTCTAGATGATGAGCCAGAGGAGCCTCCGGCCCGAGGGCCCCAGCGGGAGTTCAGGAACTGCCTCCCCCAGGTCAGCCTGGGATTTGGGGTCCAGTTAACTGCTGCAGGACCAAGGGGTTGTCAGGAACCTGGCCACCTGGCCAGCAGGCTCGGGCTTTGCAAATCACAGCCTCTGGGTTGAGTAAGCATGAAACCTTCACAGTGCCAAGAGCTTTGCTTGGTGGTCCCGACCCCAAACTCCTAGCATGTGCTGCATTCAATTTCACTTGGCCAACGTGTCTCAGGTTTGGAGACGCAGGACTGTGTCCTGTGTAAACAAAAGGTCTCACCCATGAGCGGGTCCAGTGGAACCCACAGGAGGAGAGAATTCATTCTGGGACGTATAGGTCTGCAACCTCTCTTTAAATCATAGCAGCCTTCTGATTCTAAACAACTTACTGGTAACAAAAAAAATCTGTTCTAAAGCAAGTACCTCACACTGGGAAATAATAAGTGTCACTAAACAATGACATGCTATAAATTCTTACTCTGTGCAAAGGGGGAAAAATCCAACACTTTGAAGCTGTGTGTAAATTAGATCAGCAAAGCGGTGAGCTAAACTCTGGGCTGAGATTTCCACGGCACAATGTCAGGTTTTTCTGATTATGCCCTTTCTACAACTGGGTTTTAAAACCAGGTTGGATTTTAGGAATCATTACCTGTGAGTCAGTTTGACAGTTGCTGAACCTGTCACTTAACCTGTCCAAAGACAGACTTCGAAGAGTTCGTGTCAAGTAGTGTTGAAATGTGGGGCAGCTAGATTTCAGTGAGGTGTCTCTGAGGTCAAGTACCTTCTCAGCAGTATGTAGCCAGGTGGCATGACATCACCAGGATGGTGCCCTGTTTGACCCTTTGGCAACTCCCATGGTGCAGTTGCATAGCAGAGAGGAAGGAGCCCATCCTGGCCCCGGTCCACCGTGATGGGGCCGTCCTGAGCTGCGCAGAGCAGAAGTTGTGGTCAGTCCACCTCTGATTCCACATGGCAGAGCTCACCACTGAGAAAGTGCTCAAGCCTAAGGCTGTTGCATCACCTTCTACAGTGAGGCTTAGACCAAGGGACATAGCTGCCCAACTTCCTCTCTTGGGGGCCCCATCTTCCCTTTCCCCACCTCCTCCTCCTCTCTTTCTCTGTCTCTCTCTCTCACTCACGCGCACACACATACACACACATTCAGATGTGTGGGTTCTGGTTTTATTATTATATTTCAAAGGGCTGAGGGACAGGAACATTCCTGACCAAAACTTGGCCTTGGTGTACATTTTAAATGGTATTTTCCTATGGCCGAAGAGCAAAACAAATCATTTAGCACATTGAAAGTGCCTGGCAGCCAATATTAACTGATTCAGAAGATCTTATTTCTTCTTTATAGGAAGAAGAAAATCACAAGGGAAACCTTCAAAGGTAAGTAAGACTGATGAAAACAATAGTCGGCTACTGAAATTAAAACCTCTTGGTCTTAAAATTCCATCTTGTCGCCACAGTCTGTGGTAACACTGTCTTGAGAATGACTTAAAGTAAGACTTCTGAATAAGTAGTTGCTTTATTATTATTGACTTCATAAATATGGCATTTTCTATTATTAGCAATAGAAAGGCCAGAGACACACTGTACTCATGTGGGTGTTAGTGTCATGGTGAGACACATGGTTGTGTATTGTGTATATAAAGGAATGTTATGTCCAGTGGTTTCTGGAAAGTCCACAGAAACCTCCCGCTTCTCATTTAGTCTGGAAAGACTCCCTCTTGATGTGCTGTGAGACATTTTATATACTGTGCATTTAAAGCTCTGCCGCAGGATTTACTAAAATATTTCCCGGCAGTAAACCTTGAAGTAAATACAAAGTAAGTGATGTTGGTGATGTTAGTTATCGTCTATTTTAGGTCATTTGTATGATAGGATATATCTGAAAAGACATATCTAAGCAAATTTGTTTAAACACTAAAAATAGACAACTGAGTGGAAAGATTTCCTGTACACAGCCCCCCCCACCCCCCACCCCCCCACACATGCTTTTTCTTTATAGATGAACACATGCTATTTCCACCACAGGAAACTTCTCCTCAGGGCAGTCTGCTGTTTCCAGATCTCCTCATCCCTGGTTTCCCTATGAACTTCAAGTCCATAAATTACTGTCTTCTTCCCATTTTGCCCTGTATTTGGTTCATCCAAAACCACCCAAAACGCCTGTGGTGCATTTCTGTCCTTCAGGCTCTGTCTTGTCTGGTCATTCTCGGACAGTCCAGCACCGCATTCGAGAATTAGAGCCTGGTTTCAAATGCACATCTGCCTCTCGCCAGCCGTGTGCCCTGGGGTGAGTTAGGTAACCACCCTGTGCCTCAGTTTCCTCATCTGTAAACAGAAGGCTTTTCAATTTCTTTACAGCTTAAATGTGTTTCTACACATGAAACAAAGTAATGCCTGACACAGACTAAACAGTCAACAAAGTTTAGCTATCTTCACAGAGCTCTTCCCTGCATAGTAGCTCTTATTTTTTTTATCTTTTTTTTAAAGTGTATTTATTTTTTGTAGTAATCGCTACACCCAACATGGGGCTTGAACTCACCACCCCGAGATCAAGAGTCATACACTCCACCGATGGAGCCAGCCAGGCGCCCCCTATTTTTTATATTAATTGCTGCTACTA
Organism: Halichoerus grypus; assembly: GCF_964656455.1. NCBI lineage: Eukaryota > Metazoa > Chordata > Mammalia > Carnivora > Phocidae > Halichoerus > Halichoerus grypus. Next base: position 60,136,799 of record NC_135724.1, read on the forward strand.
ATTTCAAAAGTCATACTTAGAAAAGTTCATCTTAAATTAACTTATATATCGGGGCACCTGGGTGGCTCAGTCATTAAGCGTCTGCCTTTGGCTCAGGTCATGATCCCAGGGTCCTGGGATGGAGCCCCGCGTCGGGCTCCCTGCTCCGCGTGAAGCCTGCTTCTCCCTCTCCCTCTGCCCCTCTGCCCACGTGTGTTCTTTCTCTCTAGCTCTCTCAAATAAATGAATAACCTCTTTTAAAAAAACCTTACCTATCAAAATGTCCGAGGTAAGAAAGTACATGTGTTGTCCCCACCATCCCCTTCTCCCTCTTGCTTCTAGCAGTTTCCTGTCTTCCCTCCGGACTTTCTTCTGTGCACCCTCACGTGCTGGCACGTTTCCAATGTGTCCTGGTTTTGTATCTGTCTTGCTTTGGCCACTGCTAAGGCTGATGTGTTCCCTTCCTCTGCCCACATCACCTCTATTCCACGAAATCCATCCAAGGGCTGGAGGCAGAAAGGCCCCACGCAGGTGCACTGGCTTACCTCTGAGGGTAGTTCCTCCGTGGGCAGAAACGGGGCTTAGACGAGCTGTGTCCAAGAAATGCAGAAAGGATTGGGGTTTCAGTACCCACAGAGCACTTCCAGCCCCCAGAGAACAGCGTTCTGAAGCTCATTTTTTCCTTTAAGATTTTATTTATTTGAGAGAGAGAGCATGCATGCACTCACAAGTGGGGGCAGGGGCAGAGGGAGAGGGAGAGGGAGAAGCAGGCTCCCCGCTGAGCAGGGAGCCCGACGCAGGGCTCTATCCCAGGACCCTGAGATCATGACCTGAGCTGAAGGCAGCTGCTTAACTGACTGAGCCACCCAGGCACCTGAAGCTCATTATTAATTCAGCAACTCCTTGACTTGGCCAGAGGCTAGAAGAGAAAAATCACACTTACCGGAAATTGACCCATCCCTTCTATTTCTTTTTATTTTCAGTGCTAGTTGTAGCCAGCTTTCTGTTATTCACTGGGCCATGGGAGGGTTTGTAGATTATTTCTAACAAAAAAATACCACTAACTTTTGCCCCTAGTGAGAAATAACAAGATAGAAGCTCCCCCACTGGTATCATTTGTAGCCTGCTCTCTTTTACCAGGGTGGCAACCACAATGGCATGTGTCTCCAGGGTGAGGGCAAAGGCACCCAGGGCTTTGCCTGTTCTGTGGGCCAGTCCATGTGGCACACAGACCCCAATTCTGGTCTCACCATCATTAATGGTTTCTGCAGTGAAGTGTAGCCCATGTACTCTCCATCTGGGACCCGTTTGGCAGCACCCGTGCTGGTCTGAAGCCCTAGGTATTTGAACTTCTGTTTGGGGTGTGCAGATATGAATATGTTCTATGAGAAAGTGGTCTAGTTGCAGAGACAGTGAATCTGCGTATGCACCACCCCTGCCCCAGCAGGAGGGATTTCTGGCCAGAGGGTCCAGGCCTGAGCCTCCTTCCTGACCGCCCCTGCTTTGCCCTGGGTGGGTTGACAAGCTGCCTAAGCGCTCAGGCAACCTCCTGTCTTAGCATTTTGGAATCCCCAACACCCCATACGGTGCCTGCCCTGGCCTATAGGAGGCAGTCAGGAAATTCATACCAAATAGAAATATATTGAATGAAAGCACGTATATAGGGAGGAATCTACATCCAAATCCACATCCATCAGGCAGCACTTACCCAAACCTGGCTGTTCCTTTAGCTCACGCATCTTCACCCTCCCATGTGTTTGTGTGTCTGCAGGCATCTTCTTCTTGTCCAGGAATACAGGGAGAGCAAGAACACAAGACAGGCTGGGCTGTAGAGGAGGGAGCAGGGGAGGGAAGAACCGACCCCTGGTGGTGGATTTCGACAGAGCCGGATGGAGTTTCTGTTTGAAGTCGTTTTTGGAAATTACATGCCCACCTGTCACACCTTCCACCTCCCTTCTTTGCTCCACATCTTCCATTTGGCCTCTGGAGATGGGAGTCAGTACAGTTGACCCCTGAACAACACGGATTGAACTACACGGGTCCACTTAGATGTGGACTTTTTCCAGTAAATACAGTATAGGGCTGTAAATGTATTTTCTCTTCCTTATGGTTTTCTTAATATTTTCTTTCTTTAGCTTATTTTATTACAAGAATACAGTGTTTAATACATACACAAAGTATGTGTTAATAGACTATCTTATTGATAGGGCTTCCGTTCAACAGTAAGTTATTAGTAGTTAAGTTTTGGGGGAGTCAAAAATTGTACGTGGGTTTTCGACTGCACGGGGATTGGACCCCCTAACTCCTGTTGTCATTCAAGGGTCAACTGTACTTCACTGGAAATAGAGGATGAGGCTGGCGGGAGAACGGTCGTCAGGTGATAGCTGTGATGTGGTGGTATCCAGCCCCCTCCGCGTATACCATTCACTGGCTTGGGATCAGGCCGGGGCTGTGTTCTGTCAGTAACGCGAGCGCCTACTGCAGTGCCTGGGACTCAGGAAACCCCTAGTAGGTTAGGAATCGGAGGCACTCATCAGCCAGGTGTCCTTGCTATGGAGCATCCACAGGCCAAAATGAAAGCATTCCAAAGTGGGTTTATATTTTATTTTACATTTTATTTTATTTTATTATTTTATTTCATTTCATTTCATTTCGTTTCATTTTTTAAGCCCCAGGTGATTCCAGTGTGCAGTGACATTTGGGAACCACTAGGTTAAGAAGTTCTCTACTGGTGGGTTTGGAAGTCACCTCTCGTGTGGGCAGGACACGCGTGCCTGCCCCAGGTCAGGGGTGGCAGGTGAGCACGCTTCCTGGCTGGCAGGCAGCTGACATCGTCTTCTCTCCCGCTTTTCCCAGGGCTGTGTCTGTGTCCTCCATGTCTGAGTTCCAGCGTCTGATGGACGTCTCTCCCTTCCTGCCGGAGAAGGGCCTGCCGGCTGCCAGCAACAAGGAGGACGTCACCCCGCCCCTGTCTCCGGACGACCTGAAGTACATCGAGGAGTTCAACAGCAAGAGCTGGGACGAGAGGCCCCCAGAGCCCTGGGCAGACAGGACCGAGGGAGGGCGGGCAGGGAATGAGGCCAGTGCTGAGCCTTTCCCTGACTCTTCCTGGTACCTCACCACGAGTGTCACCATGACCACGGACACCGTGACCAGCCCAGAGCACTGCCAGAAGCAGCCCCTACGGAGCCACGTGTGCACCGAGCAGGCCGGGCTGCGGGTGCTGCACAGCCCGCCCGCTGTCCGCAGGCTGGACAGCATCATGGCGGCAGGGGGTGAGGGCAAGGGCCGGTCAGAGCCCGAGTGCCAGTTTCCCACAAGCAGAGCCAGGGTGGGTGCTGACGACACAAAGGGGGGTCCCTCAGAACATGTGCTTAGCAGGTGGCCTTGTGCCCCCTCCAGACACTCCCGAGACTATGTGGAGGGAGGGCTGCACCCCCTCGAAAGTGCCCTCTGCACTCCCCTGGGGTTCGTCTCCCCACTACACAGCCTGCAGATGGCCAAGAACATGAGTGATGACATGAAGGAGGCGGCCTTCTCCGTCAGGAACGCCATATGCTCTAGTCCCCCCAAGCCTCCACTCAAGGACATGGCCTGCCAGACCAATGGGTCCCGGACAACGGGGACACAGACCGTTCAGACCATCAACATTGGCCTGCAGACCGAAGCCCTGCGTGGCAGCGCCATCACCAGCAGCCCCCACAAGTGTCTCACGCCAAAGGCAGGGGGTGGTGCCACGCCCGCGTCATCTCCTTCCCGCGGCCTTAGGAGCAGGCAGGTGGCCCCCGCCATCGAGAAGGTGCAGGCCAAGTTTGAACGCACATGCTGCTCCCCCAAGTACGGGTCTCCCAAGCTGCAGAGGAAGCCCCTCCCCAAAGCCGAGCAGCCAAATAGCAGGACCTGCCTGGGGCTGGCTCCAAAGGGGTGCAGCGAGTCGGCCTGGGCCCGCTCCACCACCACACGAGAGAGCCCTGTGCACACCGCCATCAACGATGGCCTCTCCAGCCTCTTCAACATCATCGACCACAGCCCCGTGGTACAGGACCCCTTCCAGAAGGGAACACGGGCCGGGAGTCGGTCTCGCTCAGCAGAACCTCGGCCGGATCTGGGCCCAGGCCAGGAAACCAGCCCCAGTTCCCGGGGACGGTCCCCCAGCCCCATCGGGGCTGGCTCAGAGACGTGGAGGGAGGAAGGGGGAGAGGGCACGCCCTTGAGGCAGGACTTATCTGCTCCCCCTGGTTACACGCTCACTGAGAATGTAGCCCGGATCCTCAACAAGAAGCTGTTGGAGCATGCCTTAAAGGAGGAGAGGAGGCAGGCCCCCCACGGGCCTCCAAGTCTTAACAGTGACAGCCACATGGGAGAAACAGTCAAAGCTGAACCAGGGTCCATCGAGGTAATAAGGCTGAGTATTCCAACCCTCACCCCACCAGCTCTTCTGTTTAAATGCCAGGAAAACGTGTAAACCTGGGGTTTTGCTAGGTCATCTGATTTCAAGAATCCTTATCCATAATAGGTTCTTGTGAGCTGGGAAGATACAGGGTTTATGGGAGAGTGGGACAGGCAGAAACACAAGCCCTGAGCTACTCCTAAAGAGAAGTTCATATTATTGTCCTCAGTGATCTCTTCTTGAAGATGTAGCTCGAGGTTTGATTCAGGTTCTCTGGTCTGGTGTAGGTGATTGATGCTCGTCTGTCTATCTGGGCCTTTCACTTGGGGTTATAATTTGCCCTCTTTCTGTGTGAATTTGTGTCCTAGAAAAGTGTATGTGTGAAGTGCGTGAGAGTCCCATCAGGCCTCCTGCGTGCTCCAGATCTTTATCCAGGGCAACACGAGAGGTGTGCCGGAGAGGGTGTGATAGTGTGGATACTAGAACATCCTTCATCAGGAATGTACGAGAAGGTCTGGATTCCAATGCTGGCTTCAGTACAGAATAGCAGTCCTCTGTCTCACAGATCCCATGCCCCCTGCGACCATGAATCTCCCTGGCCATAAAACCAGGTGAGACAGATGGATAAGATCAAAATCCTGCCTTCATACGATGTGATCATTACTATTATCCCCCTTCCATCTCTCATCATCACACTATATAGGACCACACATCCCAGCACCTATTATTACTATGCGATTATTATTACATCCCCTTTAGCATTATTCACCGATCGGTCAGCGATGAATTTTGTTCTCACACGTTTCCACACGCAGTATGTCCATACCACACCACTTTAAAAACAATCGCGTTTCCACTTCAGGAATGAGCGAAACAAAGCCTGACGGTAAAGCTGGGACCGAAGGCGTGGGGCTGTGGGCCTGATGCGGTGAGACCGCGCACAGTCCCCGCCTCCGTCAGACACTGTTCGGCCCGGGATCCCGCGTGCAGACTGGAGGGTGAGGCCGACTCACCACTAGCCCAGATGGACAGACTCCACACCCGTGGAATCCAGACACCCCTAACCATTCTCCAGGCGGCTCCTGCAGATGGCAAGGGTCGGAGAGGAGAGACACACACTCCCTGGGCTGCAGCCCTGCTGTCCGCCGTGGCCCGGGCAGCCCTGGCTTCACAGGTGCGGAGACGAGGCAGGTGTGTTTCCACATTTCCCTGGTGGGGGTGTGGGGGGCTGGTCAGTGGCTTCCAGGCTAACCCACCAAGTGGTAGTCAGCTCAAAATATAGAGTTTAAACCACGTGAGATTGCCAGTGACCTACAGAAATGGCAATTGCCATTTCATTCAACCTAATATTGATAGTATATTGGCCACGTTCCGAACATAGGAGTCTTTGTGATACAGTTGTTTACATGCTCTGAGAAGAACAAATACCAAGGTTGAGAGTTCTCGGGTGACAAATGGTGTCTTCTGCGGGCTTCTGTTACCCCTATCCTTCCAGGGGCCTGAGGTAGGTGACTCACTACTGCAGAGGGCTTATTTGTGTGAATGCCCCACCTTCTTCAGGCTCTGGAGGAATCCGGGGAAATGAGGGCTCTGTCCCAAAGCATTAACTGGCTGTGTCTGCAGTGTCCATTAATGTTAGAAACTAAAGAGAAATTAATGTTTAGGAACCAAAAAGGGCTTTGAGTTACGACTGCTCCAGGCAATCTATGATAGAAGAAAGACAACCGCTTAATGGCTAAATCACAGCTCCAAAGCATGAAAACGGTTTTATCAGGACAGAACTGTGCCTGTCCCCCTGCCACTTGGGTCCTCTGTAAAGTGTCTGTTTAGATTTTCTTCTCACTGGGTGTGTTTGCTACCAAAGAGATGATTGGCCAAGTTGGGGGGATTCAGAACCTGTGTGGAGCCCTCACTGGCAGAGAGTAAATGTTGTGGGCTCTTTTTTCCTTTTCTGTTGGAATTTTGCTTGCTCTAGATTCCAGTGGAGTTCTTCCTTGTCTAAACTGACTTCCTATATTAGGCCCATTGGAAATCCCTTTCCATCACTCCATAAATTATGTAGTAAGTAGTTCTGGGTTTTCATTCCAAAATCACCAGAACTAATGCGGATTATCCAACCTGCCCTGAGCGCCCAGCTGTGGGCCCTTCCCTGAACGCTCCACCGGATGCCTGGACAGGGACCTCCCTGGCGGGGGGCACAGCAGTAAATCTCCTTCGTCTTTTCTCGCTCCCGCCCCACGGCTGTATTTATCCTCTTTTTCTCTTGAAGCTGTAGCACCAGCTCTACCCTGCAGAGAAGCTAAGAGGGGAGTTGTGGGGTGAAGGAAAAGAATAATCTGGAAATGCAGTGCTATTCTTCCCTCCCAGGTCTAGTGGACAATACAAGGGGAAATTTTCAGCGTGAGCAATGGCCACGTGATCACTGTGACTAAAACAGACCATTTAATCCTCTGTTTCAAATACAACAGTCATGTGACTTCCATCTCCATGCATGCCAAAGGGTTTCTGAAATGTGAAATGCTAAAGGGCAAATCAGGGAAGAACAGAAAGCAGAAGGGAGAGGTCTGTTGCTGTTCTGTCCTGAGGGTCCTTCTGTGCTCCAGACTACCTGGACCCAGGCGGAGAGAGGCCTGTGTACGTGCGAGGGCACCTGCTGGCTTCTGTGGGCCTCACGTTTCTCCTGATAGCTGTCCCTGGACCTGCCACCAGGCTTGTTGACTTTAAACCTTTACTGTTCTTTTTAAAAAAATACTTTCCAACCTACTTGCTTTTCTTTTCTTTCTCTGTCTGTTCTGTCCAGAACCAAACTGTCTTACTAACTGCCCCATGGGGACTCTAGCCCTGCCTGACTCACGCCGTAAGTGCTTTCTTCCTTCTTTGCACACCGTCTGGAAAGGTCCTCTGTGTAATTCGGGGTTGGTATCTGACATTCAGAAATGAGGCCGAATCATACCGGGTAGATCTGCCCTGTCCATAGAGCCCGCCACCTGCTTGCACTGGCCTGGGGTCCATAAAATTCAGGGACCGATTGGTAGGCCTAGACATTCCAGAGATTTCTGCTCTCTGCTTTCAGAGGGGTAAAGGGATATTGGCCAGAGGGGACTTTCTCAGGCACAGAGGCCTGGCCTGTGTGGGTCTGTGAGCCCAGTGTTTTCCCAGTCAGGCTGCACCTGCTCACTGGTATTCTGGAGGCACATGCACACCACCAGATGCTGTAATGAGGTGTGACCTTAACACAATGAAGCTTTTCTCTCTTTTTCAACAACTGCACCAGAAGGAATAAATCCAAATGTATCTTGTCCTTTCAAATGATCACCATAGGTGACATAGTAAGCACTCAATAAATATTTGTTGGATGAATCAACAACAGAGCCATCCCTTGTTCCCAAAAAATAGCCTCAGAATTGCCGTCTGAGCCTGAATCGAGGCTGAAAAAATACCAACTTAGCATTTGATCAAGAATTAGTCGCCCACCCACCTCACCCACTGGTCTTAAATCGGAGTGCTAAATGCAAAAATGCGATTGGCTCTCAAAGACGAAAAAGATGCTCCCAAGATAAAATGGCCACATAGCCCATTGCAGTAGCCTCTCAGGGAAGGACAAGATCGTTTGCTTGTCTGTGCTCGTGTGTTACTAAAGAAAAAGCTCATTCTTGAACCCGTGGTCACACAGTTCTTCCTATAGGGGTTCACACGGGGAAGAGGTGGCACCACACTGTCTAATCAAAAGCCCGTTCTGGTTCAGCATCCACCAGGTGGAAAAGGGCTGCAGTGGTGTAGGAAAAAAACCTACGGTAGCAGCCATCCCAACGTTCAACACCCTGCCACACGTGTAACACACACCACACACTCATAGACAGCACATGCAGCACACAACACTCATGCACAAGATGACTCACAACGCACACACCGCGTATCCTCATACACAGCACATACAACACAACACTCCTACACAACATGATGCCACACATACACAACACACTTATATACTACACAACACACACACAATACAAACACGACACAACACACAAATCTTAATACCGGGAGCAGAGACAGAAAAAGATAAAGCGGTGGCAGATTTCCCAAGCCCCGCATCAGCGGTGCATGCTCACAGAGGGGCTGAGCTGAGGGCAGGACAGCTTGCCCCGCCTAGTTTGCATTTCAGCTATTTCAGGCCGGGCTTCGTGGGCGAGGTCTTCCTGGTTGCCATGGTTCCCATCAGCAGAGTGCTTTGCTAATCAAGGCTTCCCCATCCTCTGCTACGACGTGTAGTCACAAAGAGGCCCGGACGGTTAGGAGTAGTTTCCAGTGTTCATGCCATTTTCCGCTGGGCCCAGGGGGAGGCAGGGACCACCTCACTCCATCGCTCTTCCAGAAGCACCACGCCGGCGCTCCACCTTTCGCCTTTCCTCTTCCCCCTCCTTCTCCCATTGCTCATCGACACAGCCCACCGTCTGGTCTCTGCTGTCACTCCCTGCTCCGCAGACTAAACCGTCCTCATCCTGGCCTCTGCGCGCTTGCTCGTCACATCTCTGTCAGTCCGCTGCCGCCCTTCCTGACGGGCTCTGAACGCCTGTGTTCTCTGTCATTCTTCATTGCAGTGGCTTACCATCTCAGCTTTTTCTCGTTTGAGTGTCCCTTGGGCGGCCGGGTTCCGCCCCGTGGAACTCACCGTTTCCTCACGCCCCCCCCACCAACCTCCCGGGCACCAGCATGCTCCAGGTGTGGGCATCCTTGGTTCCTATCCTGCAGACTAAGTAGCTCGACACTCATTAACACTAGAAAAGGAGCACGGGCCCTTGAGAAGAAGTATGATAGGTGGTTGGCCCCCCGGTTGAGTGTGTCGTGCATGATCTGTTCTCAGAAGGTGTAGGATGCCCGTGACAGAAGCACAAGCACTCTGATTCCACTTTTTAAAATGCTGCAGCAAGGAAGAGTCGTTAAGAAAACTAGACCGAAGTTAAAATTTCTGCCTGCAGCATTTTTTCCATGTCGTGGGAGTTTGTTTAACCCACTGCCAGTCAACTTGGAATAAGCAGTAGTGGAGTTCGTTTTAAGGTGTCTTGTTGCTAATGCAGCTGGATAAATCATGGGTCTCTTCATGGGCCTCCAACAAGACCAAAGCATAGGGAGGCTGGCCTCTCAGGGCTGGGTCACTGTGGCTAGTAGATCATTCAGGAGGGCCAAAAGGTTGGGGTCAGCTGGGTCAGGATGTGACCAGGTGGCCTGTGGCTTTCCCCACCTTCCATCGGCTCCAGCCCAGTTCTGAAGATGATGCGTAAACATATCCATCTCACAGCATTGCCATATTTTTATCATAATTTGCTATCTTCTCATTACTGTGCCACTGATCATCCGAGTTGAATTTTTCACTTAACATTTTAAATTATCCTCCCCGAGCAAATATAAATTAACATTCTGAAGTTGCCCCTGATCGATCCATTGCATTGACCTCTAGTCTGTTGAGAAGTGTGTTTGGGGAGACTCACTCCCCCGCTCCTGGAGGAACTGTCAGTCTGAGTAACCCTGTCTTTCTCTTTCTCGGCTTTGAAGGAACTACCTTGTTCTGCACTAGCTCCATCCCTAGAACCCTGCTTCTCCAGGCCCGAGAGACCAGCAAACCGTCGCCCTCCGTCCCGTTGGGCCTCCCATTCCCCTACTGCCTCACCGGCTCAGTCACCCGGAGACCCAGCCTCGTTGGAGGAGCTCGGCGACGAGGAGCCACCCGGGGAGAAGACACACCTGTGACGAGTGCAAGTTTGCATGGATTATCGGGGAATAATTCCCTGTAATTTGCATAACCACACCGTACTCATCAACCAAGCTCCGCCCACAAGAGGAGATCTAGCTTTCCCAAGGTCAAAGAATGTTTTTTAAAAAACACACAGCTGCTGAATGTCCAACCTGTGAACCTGAGATGTTTCTAGAACGAAACCGTAAACGTGCCTGTAATAACTTAATTTTTTTCATAGCTCAGAAAACTATTTTTGTCTCCATCTTTTTTACACACAGTATATTAAACAAAAAAAGCTAGATAAGATATAAATTTAAAAAATAAAAGTTTTAAAGATGTACATTTTAAGAGATTCTGAACGCCCTTGCTCTCAATACTGACTGCCTCTCTGTTAAATTTGCACTGTTACACTTTGGTTTGGTTTATTTCCACGTTGAATTAGACTGTTTTAAGTTAATTTTATTTTGTCAGTGTTTTTGTTTTTTAAGAATTTTTTGAAATGCTTCAGACTGTCTGATTCAATGAACTTTTTGTAGTGAAAGAGCCATGAAGCCAGTCGACAAGACAGAAATCCTCTCTACGGGAGGGGATACACATCTGCATTCTTGCAAAGGTACAGAGTCCTCAGCTGGGCTTACCAAATTCGCTGTATAATCCACATCCTCTACTCGACTTGCACGTCTTTGGGTTCGAAGCGCTGGGGTGCATGTACATATTGCTACTGTGGTCTCACCATCACGTAAGTGTGAGTCATCTGTCCCACCGTAATACGTTGTGAATCCCTCATACTGTACTTTTATCGTTGTCCTCTTGCATCGAGATACAACAGCAATGGCATTTTTAAATTATTGTTAACGATGAACTGGCAATATACAGTGTTTACTCAAAATTTTCTTGTTTAAGGAAAAGCACTACAAAAAGTCAGGAGGGTACCACACTGAATCAAAGGATGGTGCCTCGGAGTCTGTATGAGACCATGATGAAGTAGAAATAAAGCCTTTACAAGATGGCGGCCTGTGCCGGGACCTCATGTTTCACGTGCCCTGCATCCTCTCCTAAGGGCTCAAGCGACAGTTTTCCTAGCCAGGGGAATGAGGGAAAGGGGAGACCCTGCTACTAACACACCTCACCTAACTAACACACCATGAGTGCGTGGTGTGCCACAGCTTCCCTGTTGTCTGTAAGAGCGTCCTGGGGTTGATGAAAAGGTGACTTCGTTGTGGTTGAAAACATGGCGGGCGTGGAGGTGTGAGGGAACTGCTACCCACAAGTCCAAATGTTGCCCGGCCTCCCTCCCTCTCCCCTCCTTGGGAAAGTGGGAGTGGCCAATCACCTGGCCGGTGCTTCCCTCCCTGACTGAGAGATGTCACCCGGCCTGTCAGTAGGTGACAGAGTAGGGGTTTTTAAAGAGGTGATGCTGCCAAAGAGCATAAGAACTACTTCAGGCCAAATGTCCTTCTCTAGACTTGCTGACAGAATAAGCTCTGTTCCCAGTGTTACCACAGTTCTGCCTTTAAATATTTTCCCCCAAAATGGAAAATGCCAGCTATCGGTGAGGACGTGGAGACACTGGAACCCTGGGGCACTCCTGGGGCAGCCACTGTGGAGAACAGCATGATGGGTCCTGAAGGGAAACCAAATCATCTGTGCTCCAGCAGCTGTGGTCATAGCCCAGAAGAATTGAAAGCTGGGACTTGAACAGCTATCTGCACACTGATGTTCACAGCAGCATGATCCACAAAGCCAACCAGTGGAAACAACCTGTCAGTCAGTGAGCGAATAAACGAGATGTGGTCTCTCTACACAATGGAATACTGTGCAGCCTTGGAAAGCCAGGAGATTCTGGCACATACGTGCTGCCTACCACATGCACCAGTCTTGAGGATGCTATGTTAAGTGAAAGGAGCCGCTCAATCACAAGAATAACAAATACTGTATGGTTCCACTTCTAAGAAGTACCTAGAGTAATTAAATTCATAGATACAAAAAGTAAGATAATGGTTACCAGGTTACAAGGGGAGAGGAAAGAACAAGGGGTTAGTGTTGAATGAGTACAGTTTCTGTTTGGGATGATGAAGTTCTGGAAATGGATGGTGGTGATGGTGGCTCAACAATATGACTGTACTTAATACCCCTGAACTCTACACTTAAAATGATTAAAATGGTATATTTTACCAGAATAACGATTTTTAATGCAAAAAATACTCCGCCTAACTACTCTAGACATAGGTGCAAACAAACTAACAAGTCAACAAACCTTACTTTTGTGCCTATCCTGTGCCCACGGTAAATGCTAGAAGGTGCATTAGTGTTTCTCCAGTTGGAAGCAACCAGCCAGCAGAAAGAAGGGAAATCGTTGGCACTCATAACTGGAAAAGTGCTAGAAGTGCAGTCACAATCCAGAGCCTCCAACAGCGCCATCAGGATTCTGCTCCCAACAGTCAGCTACAGTGGCCCCCAGCAGCTCCTATTTGTTGCTCAACTCCTGGAGAAAGAAGATCTCTTACCAGTGGCTCCAGCAAAAGCCCCAGGAGTCCTAAATCTCATGGGTCTCCTGTAACTCACATGTCGCTCCCTGAGCCAACTGCTGACAGATTTGCCCAGCAGAGAAGAACCAGGGGGCTGGCAGAATAGAGGCGAAGGTGCCTGGCAGGAGCGAAGGCGGTATGCCCCAGAGAGAACGTGCTGTCTGGTTTCAGTGAGAAGGCAGGAGAGGTTGTTGGGTTGGGAGACCAGTAGGAGCAGAGGTGGTGGCAGTAAGTACATCAGATGGGAGCAGTGACAGGCTCATGGGGCTGGAAGCAGACCCTGGAGTGAGCAAAGCCACACCGTGCAGTGCCTTGAAAGCCAGTTTGGAACTTCTCCGACCGTCCAATTTTCTAATAGTTGAGGATATGTATGCTTGAGTCCATTTGTTGTGGAACTACTACAACTCCTGCAAAAGCAAGACAGTAAGTCGGATGAAATCATGTTCTAGACTCCTGTCCAAATGAATGCCTTGGGCAGCTAAGTGGGTAATGCTGGGCTCTGAAAGGGGAGCAGGTGCATCAGGGGCCAGCCTGCAGGGAGTGTCCGTTAATATCTTCAGGAGCTGTCCTCAATATGCCACTTGCTTTTATGTCCTGAAGAAAGAGGCAGAGGCAGATTCCTGGAGCCCAGCTAGCAGCCCTCACACACGGGGCCTGCCCTGCCCATTGGGTTGGGACCAGCACCAGCCGCCCAGAGACAGATCTCCTCAAACTGTACTCGACCTGGGCTTTTTTTTTTTTTTTAATATCTCTGCATTCCCTGATTTTAATTTTTATTTAGTACATTTGTGTTTCAGTCTCTCTTTTTTTTTTTTTTAAAGATTTTATTTATTTGAGAGACAGAGAGAGAGCACAAGTGGGGGTAGGGGGAGAGGGAGAAGCAGGCTCCCCACTGAGCAGGGAGCTCGACACCGGGCTCCATCCCAGGCCCTTGGGATCATGATCTGAGCTGAAGGCAGATGCTTAACCAATTAGCCACCCAGGTGCCCCTCAGCCTCTTTTAAAATTAAACTTGCCAGAATTGAGCATATTTATTTTGTTCAAAAAGTAGCTGAGAAGGACAGCTATTATTTTCTATTGTCTAACTCACTGATTTTTTTTTTAAATTGTAAAATACACATAACACAAAATTTACCATTTTAACCATTTTAAAGTGTACAATTCAGTGGCCTTTAGAGCATTCACAATGTTGTGCAGCCATCAGCATTGTCAAAACCCAAAACATTGTTCAGCCCCCCGAAAGGAAATAGACATTTGGCAGTCATTCCCCCCAGCCCTTGGCACCCATGACTCTGTTTTCAGTCTCTGTGGATTTGCCTATTCAGGATATTTCATATAAATGGAATCACACAATATGTGGCCCTTTTTGTCAGGCTTCTTTCACTTAGCATAGTGTTTTCTTTTCTTTTCTTTTTTTTTTTTGAAGATTTTATTTCTTTTTATTTGACACAGAGACAGAGATAGAGAGCATAAGCAGGGGGAGCAGCAGGCAGGCAGAGGGAGAGGGAGAAGCAGGCTCCCCGCTGAGCAGGGAGCCCGATGCAGGGCTCGATCCCAGGACCCTGAGATCATGACCCTGAGCCGAAGGCAGATGCTTAACCGACAGAGCCACAGAGGCGCCCCTAGCGTAGTGTTTTCGAGGCTCAGCCATACTGTAGCACGCATGCGTCAGTGCTTCGTTCCTTTTATAGTTAGACGCTATTACATTGTATGGATGCACTTACATGTTGTTTACTCATTCATCAGTTGATGGTAACGTGTCTATTTGTAAACCAAAAGGACATGCTTTGGCTATTTTAAGCAACCTTCAGCATTCCCCAGTTGCCAAAAAGGAGGCAATTCATGAATAATTAAGACACTTATCAATCAACTTACAGCACTGAGGCACTTTGGTGTCTTTGACTTTTAGGCATAGTTGTTTTCACAAGGCCCCCAGTACGTCTTCTGCTCACCTTGCTTGTCTTTGGTTTGCATTTAGTCCTTTCCACATCTTTCTTTGAATGCAGTGTGCACTGGAAACCAGTATAGCAAGAAATCAGGCTGAGTCATAAGCGAGCTGGGTGTTTGAATGGATCTGATGACACTGGGTCTTTAATACACCCTGAGTCACTAGAATCAGTGTGGCACCGCGAGTGGAAAAATCTGGATTTGAATTATGGTTTGAACACTTAAAGTAGTACAACCTTGGGCCATCTCTTGAAGACTCATTTGAAAAACAGCAACAATAATACCTACTTCCCAGGCTTATAAGGATCAAGGTTTATTGTGTGCAAGATCCTCTGCTAGGGGTTGCGAACACCAGACATGAACAGAAAAGACAAGCTCCTGCTTTTGCCGAGCTTCTGTTTAGTGATGAGAACCCGGAAAACAGAGGTGGGAGTGTGGTGTAGACGTACTGAAAGGCTCCCCTAGGGAGATACCGCTTGAGCAGAGAAAGGAGCAGCTGTCAGCTGCAGGTGGGCAGAGGGACTAACCGGTGCAAAGCTGGGATGAAGAGTGTGCATGCGCCCAGCCTGTTTCGAGAAGCGGAAGAAGGCCATCGTAGCCTGTGCAAGAGGGAGAGAGACCAGGGAGCTTGGGAGAGGCCCCGTGGCCCACAGGAGAGTGTTCGGATTTTCGGCTAGGTGGGGGAAAAATCCACTGGAAGATAATTAAATCAGGGGAGTTATTTTTTAGAAGATTACTGTGATATAAGAATAAGAACAGGGCAAGGTTGGAAGGCATCCTGGTCAAAGACAGTTGTGTTGACCCAGAGAAGCCATGATGGTTTTTAGCTCCTGTTCTTATTAGCCACGTCACCACCAGGATCGCCACCTGCTGCTCGTCAAGAACCGGGCTTTAGAATCTGCTGCTGAGGATTCTGCAGGCCCCACCGCCAAGCTCCAGGATCTACCCCCCGTGGTTCTGATAAAAACTGAAGGAAGCCCTTATTTATTCTGTGGCCTCTCAGGCTGGGCCAGCAGTCCTGCCCATGGCCTCGGGCGCTGAAGAACCGGTCTTCCCTCTTAGCTCCCATCCCTTCAGGGGCAGAAAAATCGCACAGCAAGGTTCGTATTCCCGTGTTGTTGCATTTTGTTTTGTTTTTAAGCTCTGATCTTTCACAAGGAAGTTGGCACTTCTGAGCTATCATCCATCATTTGTAATTTAATAGAAGTGGCTTGTCTCTGTAGGGGGAGGACTTGAGGACTCCAGGCCCCGGGGTGGTTGAGGAGGGCTGGGGAGGCAGTGATAGGGGCTGAACAACCTTATCTAAAAGAACAGGATAGGAACACAAAGTGAGCCAACGTTGTTTTTCCTAGGCCAGATTCCATCCATTAGATTGAACGAACCCACTCCATTCCAATGACAGAAGCTTCTGTAACTTCCCAGTGAGCTAATAAACTTCAGCAGGGTTCCAGGACTCCAAACCTCATCATCCCCACGGTAATCCTGGAACGATTCATCATTCATCAACCCACGGCCAGCACTGGCCCCCTCTAAATTCACTTTTAACCGATTAAAATAAAAACAAAACCCTGAAGATATTCTGATGAAACAGGCACGCCTAAGAATAGCTCGTGGAATTCTAAATTATAAATCCCAAATTTCTGGAGCGTGATTAAGCAGTCATCTATAAAACTGTTTATACTTCTTGAATCGTTTCACCTAGAGGAATTTACCCCCAAATAACCCCAGTGAGATCAAGGTAATTTGTAAAACAGATTTCATGACAGCACAAATTATACAGAGAAATTTGGGAACAGGCTAATAAGTTATGGTCCATCAACAGGTTTGAATACTGTGCTCATTTGTTTAAAAAACAATCTTAATGACCAGGGACTGGGCTAGGCCTGTGGAAATACAAACAAAAATGTGACCTGTCTGCTCCCAAGAGGTTCATGACCAGGTCAAGGGTGTCCAATTTCCTTGGTTCAAATCCTGCTCCATTGCTTTCTCACCAGATGCCCTCGGGAAAGTTACCTATGCCCTCTGAGCCTGTTTCCTCCTATGAAAAATAAAAAGAATAGTAGTAATCACCTAATAGGTAAGTTAGGGGGATAGTGCTTATTAAGCACCTAGAATAGTGCTTGGAACTAGGTTTTGTTAAATAAAGTGATTATATAAATGTCGCATTATCATACAATATAATAAGCGTCATAATAGTATATGTAAGTGTAGAATGAGCACATAAAAGGGATTAGTTCTGCCTGGGGCGATGGTCTAGGAGGACCACAGGCTGATCTGTTTGGTAAGTCTTTAAGGATGCATAAGGTTTCTCCAGGTGGAAATAGTGAGGGAAGGGAGAGAGTGAGAAGAACTCTAAGAAGTACTGTCAAAGTTATGCATGTAATACTCCTTTCAGATTTTCCAAGATTGATTCAAAATTATTTTCAATGACTTTTGTATATTGAACTGATATGTTTATCTAATGTGGTGCCATGCTAAACCTTATTGCAAAGAAAACCAAAGGGAGAATAGCTGTTCATCCATCCTGACCCTCAGGACGCTGCCATCCATCCCAATATAGTCCTCCCAGAAGACTTGCAGTCATGGCATTCCTCGTGATGCCAACATCCTCATCTACTCTGTTTATCATGGGTTCATGCCTGTGGACCTGTGAGTTAGACTCTGGACGGTACCAGTTTTCTCAAGGTAGTGCTAATAAAAAAGGAGCTGGGTGTGAATGTGGTTGTGTTAGTCATGAGAGTTCTTCATGAATATTCCGTGTACTCCTGAGCACATAATAAAAATCACTCCTCCCACCCCCTTGGAAGTTGGGTGTGGCTCTCTGCCAGTGAATTGTGGATAAAAAGCAATAGGTGTCACTTCCTGCTGAAAGTTTTAAGAGCCAGTAAGTACACCACTTACCTTGTGCCTTGGCAATTGTGGAAGCACGTGTCCATCCAGCTGGGCCCCCGAGTGACTGTCATACTCGGGCCCACTTTAAATATGTAGCATGAGGGACAAAGAAGTCCTTGATGTGTTAAGCCACTGAGATTTGGGAATTGTTCATTAATGCAGCATGCCTTAGCCCATCCCAATGCAAATAACTGTCCAAAAAATTGTAAATATGTGTATGAAGAATATGAAGAAATCCAAACAGAAGATCAAATTTTCACAGCATAGAGAAGTGCTACTTTATGCTAACAAAGATGTAAGAGAATTTAAAGTTAAGCAAACGGTTATTATTTTTCGTATTGAATTCTTCAAATTCAGAATAAAAGAAATTTCCGGTTCCTTTAGCCAAGAGGGTAGATGAGGGCAGAACTGTGCTTATTACGAAACTAATTGACTACATGTATGAAGCAGAACCAGATGGGCCAAATATTCCCGCCATGCTGCTTCCTGCTCCTTTGCTTCTTCCTAGCTTCACTTGCTCTTGGAGAAGTAGAGTTTGAGCTCCTCCCTCGAGCCAGCCAGCTGAGACAAAGGTGAGTAGTGATTGTCCCAGGGAATTACAAGTACAGGTTGGAAGAGACCTTAAGAGCATCCTGGTGTGTTAAGTAACTGAAGAATGCAACCATTTTCTGGGGGTTCCCTGTAACTTAGCACAGCAGTCTCTACCGGGTTGTGTTTGAGAATCACCCAGAGTAACTTTTTTTTTTTTAAGATTTTATTTATTTATTTGACAGAGAGAGAGAGAGAGAGAGACAGCTAGAGAGGGAATACAAGCCGGGGGGGGGGGGGCGTGGTGGGAGAGGGAGAAGCAGGCTCCCCGCGGAGCAGGGAGCCCGATGCGGGGCTCAATCCCAGGACCCTGGGCCCATGACCTGAGCCGAACGCAGCCGCTTAACGACTGAGCCACCCAGGGGCCCCGAGAATCACCCAGAGTAACTTAAGGCCTTTCCCCCAGCCACATAAATCAGACTCCTGTGGGTGTGGCCATCGGTATATTTTAGATGTTTCCCTGGTGGTTCTGTGCAGCCAGGATCGAGAACCACCAGTAGAGAATTTCTTAACCTAGTGGTTCCCAAATATCATTGCACACTGGAATCACCTAGGGCTTAAAAAATAAAATAAAATGTAAAATAAAATATGAAATATAAAATAAAATAAAACCTGTCTCTTCCTCCATACTTACTGATATACTTGCTCTGGGATGAGACCTGGGTGTCAGAAATTTTTAAAGAATTAATCCCTATCAGAATTAATTCTGTTTTACAGCACAGTTGGGAAGCCATAGTGTTAACCAAATTTAAGAGCTTGAAGTTTAGTCAGCCAGACATGGGCACCAATCCTGACTCTACCACAGTGTGTGGCTACGGCCATGGTCCTTACCCTCTCTGGAGTTCGGTTTTTGCTAACCACAGCTGCCTCATAAGATGGCTGTGAGGACTTAAACAGTGGGTCAGCACTGTGTCTGTCCTGCAAGAACTGCTCAAGAAACACAAGTGAGTATCATCTCATTTCATTCTCTCGATTATCCTATAAATCATGTCCTAACCTTATAGCTAAAGGAATTGAGGATTGGAAAAGCGTTGGTTGCCTCAAAGTCACATGATAATAATTGACAAAGCGTGACTCATCCCAAGGCTTTACTGTACAGATGCTTGCAGCTGCCTCAGACCCACCCCATTCACCAACCTGCCTGGGGCTAAGCAGTGGGGCCAGGCCGCCATGTTGAAGTGACCCTGCTATGGAACACATTTAGGTGGTCCAGTGGACCTGGGCCCAACTCAGCTCGCTTGTTTCTGCCCTGGAGCTTGAGGCTAAGTCATGTCTTAAATTTCATTGACTGCATCTCTTTTCAAGATTGTAACATAGCCTCAGTTGACCTACTTGACCAGAATCCTTTTCTCAGTGTGCTCATGAAAAGTAATGGTTACTCACAACTGTTTCTTATATTAATATGGTACCTTTTCTAAAGGGATCATAGCCTGTTAAACCCTCATAGAACTCCTTACACAGAAGGATGAACTTGGGCACTGGGGACACATTATTCATATTTGCTTCATGGATTCTGGAGAAGGCAGGGAAATTGCCCAAGGCACTTCTACATCACAGAATGTAATCCTTTGAAGGGAAAGTATAGAACCGCAGAACAAGATGGGGCTCCCAGCGCCCTCAGATATGACCACAGGTTTACTTTGTTTACTTAAAATATGTGTTCCTCACTAGGGAGGGGCCCTCCCACCCCACACCTTCCGTGTGAGCAAAACTCTGACTTTGGTGGGGGCGGCACTGGGGCTGGCTGGGGCAGGCATGGGAGGGGGAGACAGGGCTGTTTAGCCCATCTCCTCTCATCTCTATTATCCCCTCACCTCTTTATTTAGATAGAAACAATTGACTTTTCACTGCTGCGGGGCATGAAGAGAGTTTCAAGAATTTTCCTAGTCCCCATTCAACTAGAATGAAGCCCCAAAGCTGCTCCTCTCCGGGAATTCTGGAGCAGCCACAGCTTTGCTAAGGCAGAATTTACCCCTATGGGCTCTGGGGCTGCAGGGTTGTAGGGTCACTTGTGCTGGCAATTTTGATGCCCGGGGAAAGCAGAGAGGATTTCTGGGTATGAAAAGCCACCCTTCTCTTGGCCACAAAAGGGGATCTCTCCAGTCACTTGTTGGCTACTCGATCCTGAAGGAGGTCATTTCCAGGCCATAGTGTTTAGTTAAAGCAAAACCCCAAAGTAAAAAGGCAGGAACATCTTCCCCCTGAGAACAGGGTGTCTTCAAAGGTCAAGTTGAAATTGAATTGAATTCTCAGAGCCCCTGAAGATCTTGTCTAAATTTACCCTGACCCACTTAGGGGAGGAGCCAGAACCAAGCGGACTTTTTTTTTTCTAATGAAATTTGGGACACCGTACTCAAGACACTGATGCCCCATAAATTAGCCAGTGGCCCCTTCGGAGGTTGGCTCCAACATTAACTGGCCACCTAGGAGACCAGATGGGCAGCAAACTGCTTCCGCGGGGGTCAGGGCGAGGCTGGGTCCGCACCTGTGCACCGTGGCGGCCCGGAGCTGCAGGCAGGATGTGACGCGCGAGCCAGCGGCTGGGGGATGCGCCGGGCGCCGCCTGGTTGCCTAGCAACACCTCGCAGACGTCATTCATGAGCATCAGTAGCGGCATCTGGTGAGCACAGGACTCTGGCATTTCGACAAAATGGGTTGAAATGATAAAATGGGTTTTAAGTCCCTGCTCCAGGTAGGAGATAGAGCAGATGGGGCATGTGCTTTGGAGGCCAGAAACCTACCTCCTCTTCTGCATTTAGAATGACCTGATCTGCTTTCCCCTGGGGAGGAGCACACCCCATGTGTGCCCAGGCAGGTGGCGTGGCCCAGCAGGTGGCTGTGCACTCACCAAGGAAGGCTGGTTTATACTTCCAGCCTCCTGCAGCCTAATTTTGCTCTGCTACTTGCAGTGACGTAAAAGCCAAAGGGACCTATTCTTGGCCTCCTTGGAACCCTGAATGAAGGCAGTGTGGCTTCGCAGGCGCACTGGGTTGTGAGCCCCATGAAGGCAGGGGTTCTCTTCCTTGTAACTTCACAGTGCCCTGCACAAATTTGCAGACCCTAGAGAAATGCTTGTTGGATCCAACACTCATTTCAAATTTTTTTTGGGGGGGGGGACATTTAAGGAATAATAAATAAATATTTAATAAATATAAATAGGAGCATTAACATTTAAGGAATATAGCCTAACCCACATAACCTGAAAGACATACACACACACACACACAGGCGTGCGCGCGGCACAATAATAAGCACATTGTAATGCTAATAGCTACAGTTTGCAGACTGATCCATGGTTTCACAAAGTGCTTTGATACACATCATTCCTTTAATACATTTATGATTTGGGGACCTGAATATAGTGCCTGTTTCCCATTAGTCATTCTTTCTCAGTCCTTTCCAGAGCTTTCCCTCATGCAAATCTTCTGGTCAATTGGCCGTTACCTGCTCCTGGGGCACCTCTCAGAGGCCCCTGCCTGTCATGGGCCAAGCAGATCCTGAGCTATTTCAGGGGAAGAAAACAAGGGGTGGCTGGAACATGGAGGTATCAGAAACCTCACATCTCCCTTTGCCTCCAGTAAACTGGCCAGTTTGTGTTCCTCCTCTGCCTAAGCCCCACAATTATTGGTGGGGCCTAATACATCCAAGAACTATAATTAATCATTAACATGGTAACGATCATATATTGAGCACTTAACTGGGTACTAGGTTTTATCACATTTAATCCAACAATCCTAAGCATGTTATAGATGAAGAAACCAAGTCTCAGAGGGGTTAGGTCATTTATAGGCAATAAATGTGGAAGCAGCCACTTGGATCCTGGATCAGCTGACCCAAAGCCCGTGCTCACAGCCAGCAGCCAGCAGGTGCTCCTTCTGCACCATTCATCCTGTCCCAGCTCAGTGCAGAAACCTTCCAGTAGCATTTCTAAATATCTGCAGAAACACATCATTACTAATCTGTTTCCTCCCCATGCACCATTTGGGGTGATGAGAAGCTCAACCCTCCATGGTCACCTTCAAATAAGACTGATTAAGCCCCACAGTTGGTATATGAGGAGTCAGGACCCAGAGACTTTGTAAACAGACCCTTCCCTAGTCCTGAAAAGACAGGTCCCACCCCAGTCTCCTCACAGTGGTATCTTTTGTTTAGTCCTTCGGCAAACATCTGACCTCTACCAAGTGCTTGGCTCTCTGCTGGGGCTGGGCACATGGTGGGAGCCAGAACAGACTGGGCTCCTGCCCGCAAGTTGCTGACAGCTTTGCCACCAGACCTATCACAGAGAAAAAGTGCCTGGCCAAGCATTTGCTACAGCATCAACACATACTGAGATTTATTGAGGTGCTATTTGACAATGTTGGCAAACACACAGTGGCAAACAAAGTTGGTTTCCACCCAAGCCGTTGCACCAGACATGGAGGGTGATTGAGGACAGAAGCACACCAGTGTCTGGGGTGGCCTGAGGCCAGGAGCGTTCGTGTGCTGACATTTGTCAAGTAGTGTGCTTCTGTAAGATGACATTTTGTCAAAAATAGGTGACCCATGTGAATAAGCCAGTTCTCAAAATCTTCCAGGAAATATATACGTATTTCCTTCCTCCCCTGATCACTGCTCTCCGATGTCCATTGTTGTCTTAATTGTGCAGGTTATGCCATCATGAAGCATTTACAAGCACCGGGTAACAAATGAGCAGGGTTTAGACTAGGGTGTGCTTCAAATCCCAGTTCTGTTTTAGGCTACTGTTGGATTTCAGTAACTAGGTCCCTATCCACTAGCCAAACCAGATGACACAGAGAGATGTCCTATGCCTCTGCATTAATTCCTGGTTTAACTCCTTTATTATTATCATCAATTTCTTCCTGTTTGTTCAGTCGTCTCCCTGTCCACCCGCCCATCCAGCCACCCATCTGTCCATCCTCCATTCATGTCATGCTCTTGTTCATGCTGAGACACTGGTTATTCAGAGATCCCCAGGACATCTTCCGAGGTCAGAAGAAGGGATGGTTTTGTAGGAAAAGAAAGGGGAAAATGGTAATGGGGAAGCTGTGTGAGTAATAAGAGACCATTGGTGGAGTTCATGAGAAGATGTTTTCTGGAAAGCCCTGTCTGATAACAGATCCATGGCTCCCATAAGGAAGAGCCACTTGGTAACCTCCACCTGGGCATTAACAGCTATCCCCTACCTAAGATGCCCCCTAAGGATTGTGTCACCCCAAAGCCACAATTCTCCCCTGAGTGGGTCAGCCCATCTCTCAGGGAACCATAGCTCCAGGCCAACTGGCTACCCTACACTAAGCAGCTAGGGCACACCCTTCTCCTCCTTCCAGAGCATCTCCTGTTATCGGCTGTATGCCGGGATATCCTGGGGTAAGGAGCCACGCATTTTGTACCACTTGTTCTTTCTCATACACATCAAGTGCAAGAGAGAGAGCTATGAATACAGATCATGTGGGCCTAGTGTGCCATTCTATTAGTCATAACACAATTCTACATGGACCACAAGGCCAACCATAATCCAACTTTCCTTCCGACTTTTGATCACATGCCGTTACTAAATCTACATTCCAGTCTTGGTTGCAGGGATATGGAGATGAGTCAGTAGAGACCTGTGTCAAGGGACCCCTGAGTCCAGTGGAAGAGAAAGGCATAATTCCACATCACTGCCGTGTAGGGTACTACAGCACTAAGCACACAGGAGGCTGGGCCTCTTTCTACCCTGGGAGTAGCAGATGCAAACAAAGGTGAAGCCCACAAAGACGTCATTGTCTCAGTTCATCCGATCTGGGGATGAGATGCTTGACTCAGATGGAGCCCTTCTAATTCATGCTTTCCATATAAAATATATCTAGCTAGGTTCTTGAATTCAGAGCTCCACAAAGATAGCAAAAGGATTTATTGTGATTAACTGAACTCACATGTACATTAGGAAGTATTCCAACATAGCATCCATATCAGAGCCATAAACACTGGCTGTGGATCACAGCCTCCTTCTCATTAAGAAGGTGGTGGTGCCTCCTAACCCGCGTAATGGGGGTGGGATCCAGTCCCACCTCATTCTTTGCAGTGCTTCCCTGTCTGGGATGCAGCTCTCAGGCTGCTGAGTCTTCTGCTGAGGCAACAGCTAAAAGACCCATCTGTACCCGCTGATCTCCTTGAATGAGCATTCGTCCTTCCGCGGGCTCTGCCCAGTGCCATCTACAAGGCAGGACACAGCCTGGGGCTGTGCTCGGTGCCACTGCTTCCTCTGCAGGATCAGTGATCTTGGTAAAATTGTCATCCCCTGGGCTGTAACTGCAGCTGTGAGAGAAGCAGGCTTTCCTTCGGAACCTGATCTACAAACAGATGCTTCATTGCATGGCCATGAGGACAGCAGATCAATTTCTTTATGCCCTGCAGACTAATAGGTCACCATAGGACTCTGAGTCATAGCATGAAGTATCTAGCATGGGCTGGAAAGAAAATATGGATAGTGAAGGAAATAATATCAAGAGAGAATCTGGAATAAAGAGGACTGAGGTCTTGATGAGGTTGAGATGCCAACATAATGGCGAAAAGAGAGCTATAAATATGAGGATTGAGATTGGCTGTGAGGGACAGAAAACCAAGAAGAACAGTACCAGAAACAAGACAGGCTTGTTTCCCTCCCATGGAAACATAGGCAATGCAGGGCTGGTGTCCACAATCATACAAAGGCAAGTTGCTTCTATAATGTAGCTCTGTCATCCTCAACCTCAATGATAGCTTCTAACTCAGGGTCCAAAATGGCTGCTCACGCCCCAGTTATCACAGTGAAGGAAGAAGGAGTAAAGAACGAATTGCCCCCTTCCTATGAGGACACTTTTCAAGAACTGCATATATAGCTTCTGCTTACATCCCATCAAACTAGTGCTACTGAGTCACATCGCCACACCTAGTTGGAAGGGGGACTAGAAAATGCAGGCCTCATTCTGAACAGTGACAATTGAAGGCTTTGTCGCAGTCTCTGCAAATGGCCTGAGCAAAATATTGAAGCATAACGGTCTCAAGCCTCAAGCCTCAGGTCTCACAAGGAACCCTTCCAGGAGATAACAGAAGTTGAGTGAAAAAACCCAAACACTCCCTGGGTCCCAGCAGATACCCAAATACGTCCTCTTCCCCACAAAGGCCTCCCTGACTCAGCAGTAGGAAAAAGACAAACACTCTTTCTGTTTTGGAGCAGCATTTTGGTAAACTGCCCAGCTTAACGGACAACTCATTATTCTTTGAAGATTGAAAATAGTCCAAGGAAAAATATATGAAATAAGAAAAGAATAAGGAAGTTTTACGTCTGTTGTGTTGCTACGACAGACTGAGAATAGGACCAAGAGTTACAGTGCCGCATCTGTTGCCCATACAGCCTCGCTTCCTCTGTTCTTTACTAAATGATAACAAGAGTTGCTGATTTGGAAAGAGAAAGAGCAACTTTCTCCTTCCTATGAAGATGAAAAGCAAACCTCCTGGTCTCCAGAGGAACCAGGTACTTAAAAGGCAACCATCTGAGCAGCTCAGAGGTATGCAGGGACCAGGCTCTGTGCCTGGTTGCCCCACTGACTCCAAAGGCCACACCTTGGCTGGCACTCCAGGCAGGGGCCTCGTTCTGGCTGGCTTCTGTCTTCTTCCAGCTGGGCACCTTTGCCCCCTCTCACCATGCAATTTTTGTCAGCTCAGTGTTGGGTTTGAAAAACCAACAGGTGAGGTGTGGCCGACTGAGGTGGATCAGAATGCACTGGAGGCCTCATGCAAATCTGAACAGAGAGATTCTAAAGCAAGTGAAGTGTGGGTCCAATTTGAGACTAATGCACAGGTTGAGAACAAGTTTTTTGATGTTTATGTGGTACTAAAGATTACCTTAGTGGGTTTCTCCCTTGAAATCCTTGATTAAGAAACCCCTGACCCCTCTGCTTTATTTTTTTAATGTAAGAATTGTACGTACATATCAAGCTAATATCAGTTAATAGGAAAGAAAAATTTTTTAATTATCCCATGTTTACACTCCAAATTGTTTCTTTTCTTTTTGAACAAAATACAAATAATAACAAAGAATAATAGAACAATACTCATGTATCCACTATTCAAAATGAATAGTTAACATTTGCTAACATGTATATATTTCATAAATTACATTGATTCTCATTACTGATGATAGTTATGTTCTACAAAGTAGCCGTGAACCCTTAATTAGCCAATACGGAATCATTGCTCCTAGGGCAAGTGTGGTGAGGTTCCTGAGAGCCTCTGGTGTGTGCATCCATAAACAGAACACGATGTGGTTCTGTAGGATTTATACATTTTTTTACGTAAATGATACCATACTGTTCCAATATTCTGCTACTTACTTTATCCACTTCATTGTATGTTTCCAGGATCTATTTATATGGAAATATATAGCTTGAATTCATTCTTTGAAACCTCAGTATAGTAATTCTGAACTCAGTAAGTAGATGATATCAGTCATCAAGGGTTTTAGGTACTTCCAATAACAAGCTATTATTCATCTTGCTCCAGAAGAGTTGTCTGAAAAAACAAATCTGGTCATACTGTTTTTTGTGTAAAACTCTCTTTAGCATATGATATAGGGTATAATCAAAAGTCCTGAGACATCAAGGTCATCTTCAATCTGACCCCAGGATGGTTTCTCCAGTGTCATCCCCCATCACTCACCCCATACAATCAATGCCATCATACACATCATCTTCACGTCTTTGGCCCTTGCAAATACTAATATCTTTACCAGGTGGGTTATTGCCTTCTTTCCTTATCTGGCAAACTCCTAGACAGCCTTCAAAACCCAACTCAAACATCATCTCCAGTGACGGATTTACTGGGAAGCCAGTGAGATTTAAGCTTCTGGACTCACAGTTACACAGTCCTCTAAGACGATGGGAGGGTTTCCAGCAATGTGTTCACATGGACACTTTTTGTTTTTATAAAAGGATAGAAGTAAGATATTTTTGGTTAAAGGGCCATCCAAACCGAATGAGCTTCAGAACCCTCCAAGCCCGAGACCCCTCCCCATCTGCCTCAGATCACCATTCTTGTTAAGCTTTACATGAGCTCCTGAAAGGGCAGCCTTCTGGGGCCACACAGCACTTTTGCCTTGTGTCTAATACCTCATATCACCTATGATTTGACAAGATGTATGAGGATTTCTGTTCATCTGTCTGTCTCCATAGTAGGTATTCACCAAACATTTGTTAAGTGGATATTAGGGAGGAAAATATAGCTTTGTGCGATTATTTGCCGATTGCTCCAGACTCGGCCACGTTCATCTTCGGAAGGAGACTGCCAACTGCTGGCTCACTGCACACCAGCAGACAGGAGGGCAGAGGTGGCCACGGGACCCAAGAGGGGAAAGAGCACCTCAGGAGCGCTGTGGGGAGAGATGTGAAGCCAAAGCAATGAGAGTCAAACAGAAATGAGATGGAGAGATTAAAAAGGGCAGGGACAACAACATGAACCTATCATCCGGAAAGAGCTCATGTTTTAGGTGGTGGGGTGGTTTCACTGAAAAACAAAGGGCAAAATACACTATACGTAAAATGGGGGAGATGAAGAAAATGGGTATTTAGTTACTATTGCATGGATTGAATCTGAGACTGTAGCTAATGCAGTGCCTGGCACCTGCTGTCTTTCATCTGGGAGGCCATCCCCAAGCAGCTCTGACCCAGCCTTCAAGAACAAGCTTCACCCTGACTTCCCGAAGCTACTGCTACATTTTCCCTTCCTACTGCCCGGATCTCATTCCTGCCTCGCCAGAACTGTGAATGTAAGGACAACAGCAGCAGCATGCTGTTTTACTTATTTTAAACATCTGCATCATTAATGGACGGCGCGTGTAGAGAAACAATCTTTTACACTTGCATCCCCTTACACGAACTCTTCCCAATTCACCACTAGTTAGAAAATTTTTCGTGTTTTATATTTCAAGGCATCGTTTCATCCCACGTACCCAAGACTGAGCTGTGTTCTGGAAAAAATATGACATTGTTCTGCTGGTAAGAGGCAAAGAGACAAAAGCAAAAGGCAGGAACGAAACACATGGGCAAGCATTTCCCATGGGAAAGAATGTCACAGCTAAAAACAGATGCCTTCCTTTTCTCCCCGGCCCAAGTGTCACTCACTCTGTAGAATTACAGTTGGAGCTGGTGTTTGCAGAGCAAGCGATTCCTTCCCCTCCTCTTGCCATTATCGCTATGCCGAGACTGGTGCAAAGAGAATCTGAGCTCATTCAAAATTTAAACAGTGAATGCAGCAATCAAAATGTCACTGGGTTAGAGGAATGAATGAATAATTTAGCTTGTGAAAAGTTAACATTTAGAAAAGACCAGACTTGCAAATTCCAGGAGGGACAGCCTGAAATAAGATGGTCCCCTCTCTTTAATTAGAAATTAATAAACTGACTCCAGAATCTGTACGTTAATCTCCCTGATACTGTTTTGGCAGGAGTACCATTCAGACCTGAGAGCCAGAGAGTGGGCTGACCCCTGACAGGGTGGACAGGAACATTATTTGATTTCAGCTCATCCAGCACTTTCTGAGCTCCTACCAAGCTGGATGCTGGGCATGCAGAGATGCAAAGACCCCAGCTGCCCTTGAAGTCTGGTGGGGTCCATGAGAAAGGCACAAGGAACTGCATAGCACGGGAGTGTGTAACAGAGCAGTGACAGGACAGTGGGAGACCACTTGCCCAGGCTTGTGATTATGTCAGGTTGATGTCTGATAGAAAATCAGGATGACAGAATGGTATCTAAGAGACACCTGGGCTCTGAGGCATGATTGTCAGGGAGCTCCAGCAGCCAGCAGCGAATTTGGAAATCAGGGTCAGGACCCATGAGGACAGCCACACTCTTACATCCCACCGTGACTGTAGGTGTGGTGGTTCTCTGCCCACAATATCCTCATCTCTGTCCACCTGAAAATCACTCCTCTTCCATGTGATGAGATATTGGCACCAGCTGAACTCTCCAGGGGGCCCTGACAGGCCTGAGTGCTGGCTGCTCTCCATTTCCAGCCCTTTCTGTGCATACCAGCAGGGAACACATCCTGTTGTGATGCCACTAGCCTGGTGCATGAGCTTTTCAGCCAGCAGCCAGTGAAGACCATGTTTTATCTCCTCTGCATGCGCAGAGCCCAGCAAGCAAAGCACTCAACAAACATGTGTTAAAATGAATGAGGCAGAGCTCCACTTAGCTTGGTGAGAGCTCATAGCTTCCACCCTAACAACAACAAAAAGCCAAACACTCTAAAAACATCATTACATTTCTTGAGCCCATCAAAGAGAGTGAAGCCACCAGACAATGAAGTGAACATACTTTTGAAAGGTGACGAGCTGAGAAAAGGCAGGACACTCAGCTGATTCACCTTTGGTAGAGATGGAGGAACAACATGGCCGCCATGAGAAGCAAGCAGGAAGGAAATAGCTTGAATGTTAACAAATTCTTAAGTGTGGCCCAAGTATCACAGTTTAGAGTGACAAGGAGCTCCGGACACAAGGGGCAGTGGTCTGCACTCACAGGCAAGCTCTTTCTATTGTGTTGCTCTGGAACCTTAGTCAAACATCAGATGAACTTTTGCTACCAGCCAAGATGGTGTAATGGGAACCAGATTAACCACTGAGCCATAAAACACTGGAAACCTGGACAAAAATCTGTGGCAGAATGGTTTTGACATTGGACAACAGGCAGCCCAGGAAAGTCATGGCCTCTGTCAGGCATCGTGAAAAAGTTTGGGGCCAAGCAGGAGACGGTGCCTATCACTGAGGAAGGACCTGAAGAACTGAGAGACCCCATCTCCCCACACAAGCCTAACACAGAGGAACAAGCCACAGCAGTCTTCTGGAGGAGGGCACAAGCACGGAGAGAGGCCCCCTCCGTGGTGGATATGCAGGAACTGATAAAGCAGGTGGAGGAAAGCCTCTGACCTCTCAGGTCCCTCATGAGGCACCAGGTGAGAGCCGCCCACTGAGGTAGAGAGTGAAAATGCACGGTGGTGCCCTGAGGGTAACCAAAGCAACAACAGCCCCCAACCCAACCTGACTACACCCACTGGCCCCCATCCCTCACTCACAGCCTGACAGAAGTGGGGCGCCCCTTTCCCCTCTCTGGCATTCTGCCTTGGAAATTCTAGCTGCCTTCATCTCCCTGAACACCCTCCTCTGACTCCTCCACTGAGGGAGACCACCAGGCCCGGTTTAGGTCCCCCCTTCCCTGCGCTGTGGCTTGGAGACTCTCCAGGCGGTCACCTGCGGCCATGGTAGGACGACCTTGTTTGTCTCCCCTCTCTCAGGAATGACCGTCCTGCGCCATCTGTTGTCCAATGTCAAAACCATTATCTCATAGATTTTGTCCAGGTTTCTAGTGTTTTATGGCTCAGTGGTAAAACTGGTCCCCATTACACCATCTTGGCCCGAAGCAAAAGTTCATTCGATTTTCTACAAAGGTTCCAAAGCAATTCAATAGAGAAAGGAGAGCCATTTCACAAATGGTGTAGAAATAAGTGGATGTCCACGTGGAAAAAGTAAACCTCAATACCTGTGCCACCTCCCCACCATTGTACAGAAAATGTTACCTGAGATGGGCCATAAACCTAAATGTAAAAGTTAATGTCAATGTAATAAAGCTTTTAAGGGAAAATATACATCTTTATGACTCTGAGAGTAGGGAAACATTCCTTAGGCAGAAAAGAGAAAATAGTGACCATAAAAGGAAAAAAAAATGAAGAAATTAGATTTCACCAAAATTAAAAACTTTTGCTTGAGTGACAGTTAAGAAAATGAATAGGCCAGCCGTAGGCTTAGATAAAATAGTCACAAAACTAAAGACTAGTATCTGGGATGAATAAGAACTCTTATAACTTGATAATAAAAAGACAACCCAATTTTAAAAAGGTCAAGGGATATGATTACTTTGCAAAGAAGGTTCACAAATGGCCAATAAACACATGAAAAATCACTGGATCCCGTTAGTCATCAGGGAGATACAGATAATTAAAACCACAAGATAGCACTACTCAGCCACTGGAATGGCTAGAATTAAAAACACCAGCCCCAACAGTGAAGCAACTGGAACTCGTATATTGTTGGGGGCTGTATTGTGGTATCTGGCAGTTTTGTGTAAGACTAAAACATACACCTGCCCTGTGGCTCAGCAGTTCCATTCTAGGCGTTTCTCTAAGTAAAATGAAACATAATATCCACAAGACTCATAAAATAATGGAGATTGGTAATATCCTGAACTGGGGACTCCCAGGTGTCCATCCATACAGAGATGGACATACAAATTGCAGTATATTCACACAGTGTGATACTTCCCAGCAAGAAAAAGGAGCAAATGACCAACACACACCACAACGCGGATGAATCTCAGAAACATCACACTTAGTGAAAGAAACCAGACCAAAAAGAGCATGTACTACCGTACATACAGTAGGATTCCATTTCTTTGACATTCTAGAATAGACAAAATGAATGTATGAAAAAAAGAAAAGCATCTGTCAAAAAAACCGGTATCTTATGATAGAAAAAGCTCAGATTGATGGTGTGTCTGGTGAGGGAGGAGATGGAAACCAGCAGGGAAAGGGCATGAGGGTAGGTGAATGTTCTGTCGCTTGGGAGATGGGAGCTTATGTTACACAGATTTAAGCAATTACCAAAACTCAAGAAGTGAAAACCTCCAAGATGTGAGGCTTGCTTTGGTTGTAAATTTTACCTCAAAAGAAAAAAAGAACAGAAATACATCCAAAAATGTAAATGTATTGATAATGGAGAGGGATAGATGAATAGATAAATATGGAATAAAACAAGGGTAGCAGATATTAATAGCAAAGTCTAAGTGGTTGGGTGGATGGGTGGTTACTATAAAATTCCTTCAAGTTTTCTTTGTGTCTGAACATTTCATGATATAAATTGATGGGGAAATTTTTGTTCAATGAGCCAGGCAAGATGCTAGCTTCACATAGGCAAGGGGACGAGGGCAGGGACCAAAGCACCTGGGTTATAGGACGTGTGAGATAAACAGAGGGGTCCCCGGCAACCGCAGCCGTCATTGACCAGATACTCACTGTGCTCGGACCCAAACGGAGCACTCCTCAAAAGTCAGCTCTTTTAAACAGGAAAATTCACCGTAGACAAAGTAGCTTAAAAAAACAAAACAAAAAACAAAAAACAAAACCTAGAATTATCTTGACAAAATCTGGCAGGGCATATGGGGAGCTGGCCTGAAAGGGCAGGCATCAAAGGATAAAAAGAGACCATGACCTTTTCAAGAACTCAGTGGTTGGCAAGTCTTCAATTCCTAATGCTGGGGGGTGATAAATTATTCAAATGAAATACTCCTGGCTTCTACTCTCTGTAGTCGAGAATATTGATTCTACCATTACTCACCCGAGGAGGTCTTTTTTGCTGGAAGATGCCAATGAGAAATGGAAGAGCAAGAGCACTTCTGCTTTGGATATTTTACCCCTGCTTTACCCCGAGTTTCGTTTGCTTTTCTGCAGGCTCCGGAAATGAACCATTCTTCCAGCCCCATCAAACAACAGCGCAAAAATCCATCATCTTCATACCTTCCCCCATTGGGCTCGGGGTTTCAAGCAACAAATGATGGATTCAGAAACCCCCTGTCCCCATACAAGACCACTATTCCATGATCTGATCTATAGACAGTGCTTTTTTTTTTTTTTAAGATTTTATTTATTTGACAGAGAGAGAGACAGCGAGAGAGGGAATACATGCAGGGGGAGAGGGAGAAGCAGGCCTCCTTCCGAGCAGGGATGATGCGAGCCTCAATCCCAGGACCCTGGGATCATGACCTGAGCCACCCAGGCCCCCCTAGACAGTGCTTTTTAAACTTTGACGTGCACAAGGACTCCCTGGGGATCTTGTCAAAATGCAGATTCTGATTCCCCCCTGGGGAATTCGATCGGGCAGTCCACCTCTCTAACAAGCTCCCAGGTGATGCCGGTGCTGCTGGTCGTGGATTGCTCTTGGCGTAGCAGACACTAGATGGCTGTAAACCAAGTCTCGCCCTGAAGCTTCCCTCTTCCCGAGTCTAACCTGTGCATTACACCAGTATCACATCCCTGCCTGAAGTCCTTCGACTGCCTGCTAGTCAACCCAGACTCTTCTGCCTGACGTTCAAGACCCTTGTACAGATGGATCCCACCTGCTTTCTAACGGTTTCTTCCACTGCTCTCTTCTCATGATCTGCACCTCAGCCAAATGGAACCCTGTGCTGCTTCCTAGACTTCCTCTCTCTCTGCCTTCATTCAGCTGTTTCTTCTACCTGGAAGGTTCTTGTCCAACTTCTTGAAAGTCCTGGCTCAAATGCCGCCTCCTCTATGAAGCCCAACACCTTTCTTGCAGCTAGAAGTCGTCCTCCTCCCTCTAGCCTCTGGTGTCCCTTTGTACCTACCACTCTAAGGACATTATTACTAGGTTTCTTTTTCTATGACTTTTGACCATGTCTTTTGTCTAATCTATACCCCTATCCACTCCATGCTTCTTTAGGGCAGATTGTCATTGGATTTATGCCCATAGACCTCTAGCACAAAGCTTTGTACACTTGGACATAATTGTGTGTGTTTATTATTAATTTTATTGGGGTGTATAAATCAGTAAACTGCATAGGTTTTAAGTGTACTCTTCATTGAGTTTTACACCTGGTAACAACTACCCAGTCAAGATAGAGAGCCATCACTCCAGAATGTTCCCTGCTTCCCTTTCCAGCCACCCCCACCCACAGCCCCATCCCTAGCCAGAATATAACTGCTCACATTTCCATCATCCTACATTTGTCTGTTTCTTTGAACTTCATGTAAATGGAATCATACCATATGTACTCTTTTGTCTAGCTTCTTCAGTTCAGCATCACATTTTGGAGCCTCCTCCATGTTGTTGCATATTGGAAACAGCATCTCAAAGATGTCACCGCTGGTAGATGTCACCTCAAAGACCCAGTTTGCTGCACTCACACCCACCTGGGGCCTCCCTATGCCGTGGTGTTTGGACATTCGGTGCTTGTCTCTTACCTGCATTCAGGTTGTTCGTAAAGTCACGAAGCACCCTTGAAGCCCTGTCAGTATTTCTTGCTGGCCCTTCTGCCTCCTCCCATTTAACCCATGCCTTCTAGCTGCCTTCAACAAAGAGGGAGCTCCCGACTGCTTTCCTGCCATCTCCTGAGACCCCGCTGTCCAGCTCCAAGGTTCTGTGCTCCCAGGGAGGGTCTCCCTCTGTCGGGAGAAGATGTCATCTCCATTCATTCTTTGCAAATCCACTTTCCTTCTTTGAGGCTGGGGGCGGCTCATCTGTTGAGACTCAGTCAGGCTCCTGTGTCCATGTCCTGCCTGCTATGGCTTATGTCCATTCTTTGCCAGGAAGCAAGTGTGACTGGTTAGGAAGAGGCTGCTGGCCCTGGAGTGATCTTAGCCCAGCTGGCAACTGCCTGTCCACATGACCCAGCGATGGCAGTGATGGCCTCCTTCCTGGCTGACAGATTCTCTCAGTCTGGGTCTTGGTGTACATTTGGACAGACAGGCCCATCACAGTGACCACAACAGGCTTATTCTCATTCTTTGCATCAACTCTGCTGTGGTCTACATCAGAACCGCCACTTTGGGCCTTCAGGTGATAGAGTAAGAATGAGGTCCAGACTAAGCAAGTCCCAAATCACTTCTCTAAAATAAGAGACCCAGGCCTGTGACCCTCAACACCGTGACATTTGGCTAAAATGTGAGGGAAGAAGTCAGGTGTCACCCCCAGTGAATTATTTTAATCTGGGAAGAACAAAGAAAGGGAGCCAGTGGATCAATGTGGTGTCACTTTGCTGTCTTAGTCAGCTCGGGCTGCTCTAACAAATATGCCACAGACTGGCTTAAACAATAAACATTTATTTCTCACAGTTCTGGAGGCTGGGAACTCTCAGGCCAAGGTCTGGCAGATCTGTTGTCTGAGGAGGCTCTCTTCCTGGTTTGTGGACAGCTGTCTTCTTGCTGTGTGCTCACGTGGTAAAGAGCAGAGAGGGGGCAGGCTGTCTCCTGTCCCTTCTTACAGGGGCACTAATCCCATCAAGAGGTCAACACCCTCATGACCATTATAATCACCTCCCAAAGGCCCCACCTCCAAATACCTTCACAATGGGGATAAGGTTTCAACATAAGAATTTGGGGGTCTCAACTATTCAGTCCATAGCATATACATAACAGAAAATTTACCATCGTAACCATTCTTAAGTGTATATTTCAGTGGTGTTTCGCACTTCTTGAGATGTCATTTGCTGAGTGCTCTTTCAAGACGTGCATAACTAATAGTGTGGAGCACTCCCTTAATCCTTGCAGACCTGTGAAGTGTTGTTATCCCTGTCTTAGGAAACTAAGGGCCAGAGTGGGTGATGGTTGCATCGGGCAAATGGTGGATCTTGGGCTTAAACCCCATCTGTCCGCTCCAGGCTGGTCCCCTACCGCTTTATCGCCTGCCTTTCTGTCCGGCTCCTTGAAGGTGATTTCAATGTCTCTGATATATATCCCATCAAAGTGCTTACAGTGCTGACCACAAAGTCCTTCTGTCTCATCACAGCATTTACGGAAATGGAGACAGGAAGGAGATGGTGTCTTTCCCCTCCCTGCCAAGGGGCAGTCAGCCTTGTGCCTCCCCCCACACCATCTGCTTTGGCCTCTGTGGTGTGACTTGAGATCTGCAGGATACCAACAAGGCCTATCCAAAAATGTTTCCATTCCAGGGTTGTTATGTACCTCAACTTCCTACCAACAGTCCTCTGAGCTAGCGTTCCATTAAAGTGCAAACATGTAAAAAAAAGGAAGACAGATGAAGCCACTATCTCCTATTAATATTGTGGCCATTTTGCATAATGAATTACCCAGCCCAGCGCTAAGCCTACTGGGATGGCCCTGGGGCCAATTATTTCAGAGTGAGGAGAAAAATTAGGAAACAAACTGTAGCTCAGGATTCCACCTGAGAGCCCAGGACCATTTGAGGTACTGTAGTGAATTATGGCTTCACGGATGGAGCATACAGGGAGGGGGAAAAGCTGAAAGCAACAAAGATGAGATTTAACTTCAGAATTTTGATGGGCACTTGTGTGGTGAAGTGTTAAAAATAAGATGTTTGGAATCAATCAGCACAGAGTCTCCCAGTCACCAGTTGTGTGCCCCTGGGCAAGCTGCTTGAACCATCTGGATCTCCATTTCCATTGACCACAAATCAGAGATTTGAATGCCCTCCCTCCAAGGGTTGTGAAGATGATCTATTGTCTGGACAGGTATAGTATCTTATATAGAGAAAGTATGGTGCACGGGAGTGTTCAAGAAGTGGCACCACTCATGCTGCTCAAAAACTCTATCAGAAAGTCTATGGATGTTGGAGATGGGCAAGGACCAGAGGTGTCCCAATTCTGCTCGCACCTTGGTAAATGGGAGTCTCTATTTCAATCAGCTGTGTATTTGGCTTCCCCACCAGCTCTGGAGGTGGACCTATGTGGGATGGTCCAGCTTCTTAGCATTGGTGGAAATAGCCATGACTTCTCAGTGTGGAAAATATTATTATGATTTGGTTTGTTCGGTTTGGTTTCTTACTATAAACCAGTGGTGAGAGCACCATGGAAGATCTCCCCCACAAAGTTAGCTGAGGAATGAGCCAGTCAACCCAGAGAACCTCAAGACAGTGGCCAGCACTGGGAAAGGCTAATCACACTCTCAGTGCAGGACCAAAGAGTCATCCCTAAAAAGCCAGCAGTGACCTTTAACTAGTACACATTGAAGTAAACATATTGAAGTAAATCAAGAGTAAACGGAAATTAGAATTGACAAGACATTTTTCAGAAACTCTGAGTGATGGAGCGTCAAGAGAAGAGTGACCCTGTGGCTTCAGGGCCCACAGTTACCACCTAGATCCCAGGTGATATTTCAGGAGTGATATGAAAAGTTTCCTTCCTCCCTCAGGAAGGTCCAGGATGTCTCAGGGAAAGAGGAACCCAGCCCCAGCCTGGAGATTCCAAGCTGCATCTAGGGCCAGTCTGGGAAGCAGATTTCAGAAGACTGGGAGCCCTCAGTGTCTGATTTCTCTCTCTCTCTCTCTCTCTGTCTGTCTACTGGAGAGGGTGGGGATGAGTAGGAAAAGCTCTCGTTGGGCAGTGGTCTGGCACACAGAGGGACAGAGGAAGAACAGGCCCTTCAGTTATGAGCCAGAGCCCTGCAGTCTAGCAGTCCAAGTTGAGAAGTTAATTCAAAAGCAAACCAAGCCTCAACAAACAACAATCCAAGAACCAAGGAGTTCCAGCCATCCAAAAGCCAATTACAGGAAGCAGTTAATCCAGGAGTGAAGCCAAGACCAAAGCCTTACTGAAGTCAGAAGGCCAAGGTACTTCTAACCAGTGGAGCCCAAAGAGGAGCAAGATGAAGGTAGACACAAACAACAGATGCCCAGCTGCCTATGGCCCATAGTGGAGCCACACAATATGCCTTTTAACTTACACAAGTTAAACCTTTTGCCATCTGCAGACAGTGAGAGAAAACACAATGTACTAGTGCCAGCAGCATACCTCACCCAGCGCACAAGTTCCTTGGAACAAGCAGTGCTATTTCCATGGACAATTTCTGTGCTCGGGACAGTGCACCTTGTGAGCTTCTAGATATCCTGGAAGTGATGTTATTGGTATAAATTCATATTTTTCATTAAAAATTGGTCCCCAAATGCAGACCAAACCCCGCATCTGAGGCTCAAACGCAACTCCCTTTCCACTCCGCACTGTCAAAAAGCAGTCAGATCTAACACAGAAGAGGAAACCAGCTGTGATTGACTTACTGAGGTGTGTCACTCAATGTAATTTTAGGGTGATACAAAGATTTTCAAGGCTAATTTTGACTGTGTGCAAATTTTACCATATGTGCTAACCAGACCACCTAAATCCTATTTAAATCCAGTCTACATTTGATTACTGTGAATGCAGCGAGTGGATGACAGATCCCAAAGGTGAAAAGCATAGTCAGGCTTGCAACAGACACACTTAAATCTACCTAGACCTACATGGAATCTGAAAGGTGTAGGGGAGCAGAATCTACCAAAGTCAAAAAAAAAAAAAAAAAAGGGCACTACCATTCAACGGGGAAAGGACAGTCTTTTCAACAAATGGTGTTGGGAAAGCTGGATATTTACATGCAAAAGAATGAAATTGGACCCTTAATTTATATGATACATAAAAAAATAACTCAAAATGGATCAAAGGCCTAAACAGAAGAGCTAAAAGTATTAAGCTTTTAGAGGAAAACGGGGAAATCTTCATGACATTGGATTTGGCAATGATTTCTTGGATATGACACCAAAAACACAAGCAAGAAAAGAACTAATAGATAAATTAGACTTCATCAAAATTTTAAAACTTTGTGCCTCAAAAGACATTACCAACAGAGTGAAAGGCAGCTCACAGAATGGGAGAAGATATTTGCAAATCATCTCTCTGTTAAAGGATTAATATCCAGAATATATAAAAAACTCTTACAGCTCAAAGATAAAAATAAAAACAAACAACAACAAAACCCAATTAAAAAATGTGCAAAGGACTTAAATAGACATTTCTCCAAAGAAGACATACAGATGGCCAATAAGCATGTGAAAAGATGCTCAACATGATGAGTCATTAGGGAAATACAAATCAAAACCACAATGAGATACCATTTCACACTCATTAGGATGGCTATCATTAAGGGAAAAAAGAAGAAAAAGAAAACAACAAATATTGGCAAGGATGTGGAGAAATTAGCACCCTGGTGCATTGCTGCTGTGGAAAACAGTATGACAAATCCTGAAAATATTAAACACAGGATTACCATATGATTCAGTAATTCCAATTTTGAGTTATTGTTCCATGGGTATAAAGTTTCTGTTGGGAAGATGAAAAATTTGTAGAGATGGATGTACAATAATGTGTGTCTACTTAATACCATTGAACTGCACACTTAAAAATGGTTAAAACGGTAAATTTTATGTTAGGTATCATACCTAACACAAGGTATTAAAGTCTACTACAAGGATTAAAAAAAAAAAAAAGAATTGGTACTATGTAACCAGTAGCCCCCTGCCACCAGCGCCCCAGGGAAATTTCTAGTCTCTAAATCCCCTGCGGGCGGGGTGAGGTTGCTGCTGGAATGCTCTCTGCCCAGGGACAACTGGTGCAGAAAGTGTACAGGGTTGACTGGAGGTGACAGGCAAACCATCATCTGGAAGAAATGGGGACTGCAGAAGCCACAGAGAGGAGGTGAGATTCAAGGGGACTTTAAATCTTTACTCCTGACCTTGACTTCCCCAGAGATGAGCCACTCAACCAAAACTCTGTTCTTCCAATGTTCTTCCCATTCCACCAGCCTTGTTCTCTTCAACTCCTCAGCTGCTTTTCCAGATATGCAGCCTCAGACCGGCACTGATGTCAAATTGTCAGCCTCAAATTCGGCCCGGGTTTTTATACTTCTTCAGCCTCTGGGGTCTCTGCTCCTGATTAAAGGCTTGTGTTGAAAGAATGCTAGCGCCGCCTGGACCACATCTTGGGAAGACAGTCCGCCGGTGCTCCTGTCTCAGCACCGAGATCATAAATCACGCAGGCAGGGGCTGGGGCTGGGCCTGCATCCTGGCCAGCGACTGATGGTGCTAATGCTTCTGGTCCATTAGGGATGGAAGGGTTCCAGCCTGGGCAAGGCAGCAGCAAATTGTTTATCAGCCCCACCAGGCAAAGATGCTGGGAATGTTGTTGGTGGCTCCCTGAGCACTCAGGTCAGGACACAGCAGAAAAAAAACTTCTCCTGGGCCCTCTGTCTCTCTGTCTTATGCCAGATTCCTTGCCCTTCCTAGTCTAAGGAGACAACTGCTCACAGAAAATCGGCCCATGAAGTAGCTTTCTTGCCTGTTCCATTAGTAGAACAGTCTATTTTTTTTAATAATTTTTTTATTATGTTATATTAGTCACCATACAAGAACTGTCTGTTTAAACCGTTGTCCTTCTACCAAGACTGCAGGCCCCTCTCCTGAATTTTCTTCACAGAGCCCTTTCAGTGGACCGCTCCCAGGACCGGGACCCCAGAGGCAGCCTGGTGGAAGATACAGTCTGCTGAGCTCATGTGAGGTCATCCCAGTGTGGTCCAGATAGCAGCTCTTAGGAATCCCAGTAAGTATGTCTTACTCTGGAAAATAAGCTCAATGGTTAGCAAAAATGACTATTTTCTCCTTGTTAATGAGTACCATGAGAAAATAATGTACCTCTAGACCTCCTCAGTGCATTGTTTCAGTAATGATGCTCCAATACCACACAGTTTCATCAGTTTCACTCCCGAGCACCTCGTGTTACCCACGCACCAATATCCTATTTACCGAGTCCTAGTACTTAAGCCAGTCTTTTAGCAGGTGGGAATTATGCAAATCTTCATCTGTAGTGATATTGATAAGGGAAATCTGTGCCCTAAGATGGCCAACTGAGCCAGCAGGAGAGTCCCAGTCCTTGCCCGGGGGCTCTTCGGGGTTCTTCTCCCTGCCCCGCTTCATGCACGTGCCAAAAGTACCAAGTATGTGGAAGCAGAAGTGTATAAATTGCCCCATTTGTTTCTGATCGGGGCTCAGACCTTTGGAGACCACTCTCCTCTGAGCCCGCCGGAGTTAAATATACCTCTTATCCTCCAAGATCTCCAGGTGCCGCTTGGTTCTTCCGTCGGGCAATCCAGTCCAGGTTCCGTAACATTTGGTTCCCTGATGGGGAAACCCAGCCACGCTGGCCCATTGTTGCCACCAGTTTGGGGCAACAGCAGGGCGGTGACGTAACAAGGGATCATAATGGAGAAGGTGCGCCCTACCTAATTTTCGGCAGTCTCCCGCCCCGGTCACCTCGGGCCTGCCCTGCTCCGCTGTTCCTGCCGGACTCGAGGAGACTTGGCAGGTGAGGACCTGGTCTCGAAGTCGGATTCTGGTAAGGCCTGGGGCCCCAGGACCCAGACAGGCCCACCCCCATTGGGGTGGAAGGGGAGCCTGATCACCTCCCAGAGACCTCTTAGAGGGAATCCCAGGGAGTGAATGTAATAATTTCTGGAGTGAATGTGTGAGTGAATGTGCAGTCCAGACTGGCTTGCTCAAGCAGACTGATTCTGTGACTCCATGGGTGGGCACCCTTAAGGTCCCCAGAAGCCTATGGAGTCTGAGTGGGTCTGTCTGCAAATGCGTGGTGAATGGCATATGGTCTATGGCGGCCTCAGAATAGTTTCCGATCATAAGTCACAATGCTGAGACCACTACGGCTAAGCCTCACCTAAGCTCCTTTGGGACACGGCCAGATGGGCATCTGATTGGTCTCCTCACCTCAGGAGACACCCCCCCTCTTTGTCTGTCTCTGTGCCACTGCACACAGGGACATCACCATGGGGTGAGGGCAGAGTAAACCTACAGTTCTAGAGACCATGATCAAAATTTCAAGAAGGGGTTTTCAGGAGACTATGGAGTCAGGATGAACCCCGGCAAGTTGAGAACCCTATGTGAATTGGAATGGCCCACCTTTGATGTCAGATGGCCTTCAGAAGGGACATTGGAGGTCCCAACGATTCTTTTTTTTTTTTTTTTTTTAAGATTTTATTTATTTGACAGAGAGAGACACAGTGAGAGAGGGAACACAAGCAGGGGGAGCGGGAGAGGGAGAAGCAGGCTTCCCGCAGAGCAAGGAGCCCGACGCGGGGCTCGATCCCAGGACCCTGGGATCATGACCTGAGCTGAAGGCAGATGCTTAATGACTGAGCCACCCAGGCGCCCCCAACGATTCTTTGAGTATGGTGAGTCGTAACAGGAGAACCAGGACACCCTGACCAGTTTCTGTACATTGACTCCTGGCTAGGAATTGCTCAGACCCTCCCCCTGGGTGCGATTCGCTTGCAATAGGCAGGGACAGGCCAGGATCTTAACTGCCACATCTAAGCGACCTAAAGAAAATCAGCAAAAGCTCCAGTCTCCACAAATCCTAGCTGGAGATCCCAAAGACGAACCGACCCTGCTCCCACTGTACATACCCCCAAGACCATCTACACCTGGCCCTTCAGCTCCAGACACTCTGCCGCCATCAGTTTCACCAGCACCCCCAGGCCCAGAGGATCCACCGGCGCCTCCAGGCCCAAAGGATCCACTTTCTCCAGGACAGGCAGCCAGGCTGTGCCCCAGGCTGGGCGCAAGCGCCCTCCAAATGCCAGTACAAGAGACACAGGAACCCAAGAGGCACGATGAAGACAGGATGGTCCAACCCGGCCGTTCCATGATGTATTATCAGCCCTTCTCCACCACCGACCTCCTCAACTGGAAACATAACACCCCATCCTATTCTGAGAAGCCACAGGCTATGGTAGAACTCATAGAATCCCTCTTCCAGACTCATCGGCCAACCTGGGAAGACTGCCAACAGTTACTCTGCACCCTGTTTAACACAGAGGAAAGGAAGAGAATAATGAAAGATGCACGGCAGTCCCTGGAAGAGCACGCACCAGTGGAGTCATCGACCCTGCTGCCTGGGCTAATGCGGCCGCACCCAAGGGGACCCCAGCAGGGGACTTCACCACATCCGAGGGACAGGCCCACATCTGCCGGTACCAGGAGGCCCTCCTCCGGGGAATCCGGGCAAGAGCTAAGAAACCCATGAACATGACTAAGGTATCCTCAGTCACTCAACAACCAGGGGAGTCCCCCGGGGACTACTACGAAAGACTATGTGAAGCCTACAGGATATACACTCCATTTGACCCCGAGGCACAGGAAAACCAACAGATGGTAAACACCTCCTTCCTGGCTCAGGCCGCCCCAGACATCAGAAAAAACTTCAAAAACTAGAGGGTTTTGCCGGGATGAACATCACCCAACTAATAAAGATTGCCAATAAGGTCTACATGAACAAGGAGGTCGCAGCCAAATGGGAAGCCGACAAAAAGATGAAAAAGAAAGTCAGCCTCCTCGCCACCACCCTGAAAGAAAAGGATGACACAAAGGCGGGCAGACTCTGACCAATGAAAGGGGGGAGACCCAGAACCCCCTTGGCAAGGGATCAGTGTGCCTACTGTAAGGAGAAAGGGCATTGGAAAAACGAATGTCCCAACCAGGGAAAGGCTCAAAAGCCCAGCCGCTACAAGGAAGAACCCCAAGAGGAGGACCTCATAGGCCTTGTGGAAATGGACTCAGACTGAGGGGACCAGGCTCTTTCCTCCTTGGCCCCCATGAGCCCACGGTCAAAATGAAGGTGGGGGGCCAACCAGTGACTTTTGTGGTTGATACTGGGGCCGAGCACTCTGTTGTCACCTCCCCAGTGGCCCCTTTCAGCAAAAGGACTGCGACCATCCTTGGGGCCACCAGGACGCAGGCCATACAACAGTCCTTCTGCCAGGCTCACCAGTGCGAACTTGGGGGCCACAAGGTCCAACATGAATTCCTTTATCTGCCTGATTGCCCCATACCTCTCCTGGGCCGAGACATACTCTCCAAGCTTAGGGCTCAGATAACCTTTGAGCCCACTGGACACACTAGGCTCCAATTGAACCCAAGACAAGACGAGACAGGGTCTCTAATACTAGCAATTACCATGCCAAGGGAAGAAGAATGGAGGCTATTCTGTGCCCAGGCCCAACCGAATAGCCTGCCGGAGTTCAGACTCACCTTCCCTTCAGTATGGGCCGTAAACAACCCACTTGGACTAGCCCGGA
Organism: Halichoerus grypus; assembly: GCF_964656455.1. Lineage (NCBI taxonomy): Eukaryota > Metazoa > Chordata > Mammalia > Carnivora > Phocidae > Halichoerus > Halichoerus grypus. The sequence goes on from NC_135724.1 coordinate 60,180,582, forward strand.
ATCAGGCCCCTGTCATTGTTGAACTGATCCCAGGAGCCCAACCTCAGAGGCAAAGGCAATACCCCCTTCCACAAGAAGCTAAGATTGGCATCCAAGAACATCTGACCAAACTCAAAGAAGCAGGTATTCTAGTCGAGTGCCAGTCAGCCTGGAATACCCCACTCCTGCCAGTCAAGAAGCCAGGAGGGGGATACTAACCAATTCAAGACCTATGGGCCATCAACAAGGTGACCGTCTCTCTGCACCCAGTGGTCCCGAATCCATACACCCTCCTCAGCCAAATCCCAGGGTGGGCCAGATGGTTCACTTGCCTAGATTTGAAGGATGCCTTCTTCTGCCTCTGCTTAGCTCCCCAGAGCCAGTCACTATTTGCCTTTGAATGGTCTGAACCTGATATAGGGCGCCAGATGCAACTGACTTGGACACGCCCCCCGCAGGGGTTTAAAAACTCACCAACCCTCTTTGGGGAAGCGCTGGCCACGGACCTCGCCAGCTTCCCGAGAGAGGCCACACGATGCACCCTCCTCCAGTATGTGGATGACCTCCTCCTTGCCAGTGACACACAAGAAGACTGCACAAAAGGCACAAAGGCCCTCCTACAGCTCCTGTCAGACTCAGGATACCGAGCCTCTTGGAAGAAGGCACAAATCTGCCAACAACAGGTCTGATACCTTGGTTTCGTACTCACCCAAGGGAAAAGAGAACTAGGGCCGGAGAGGAAAAGGGATAACATCTCCCTGCCACAGCCCCAGAGAAAAAGGGGCCTACGAGAATTCCTGGGGGCTGCAGGATTCTGTTGCATCTGGATCCCTGGGTTTTCGACAATAGCAAGACCCCTCTATGATCTCTTAGGGGGACTGATCGAGAGTGTTCAGGTATCTCCTAGTAATAGTATGCACATATTCTGGTTGGGTGGAAGCCTTCCCGACTAGGACAGAGCAAAGCCAGGAAGTAGCTAAAGTCCTTTTGCGGGAGATCGTGCCCTGGTTTGGCCTGCCATTAACAATCCATAGTGACAATGGACCCGCATTTGTGCAGATTTGTACAGGTCTTGACCAAATCTCTCAACATCACCTGGAGACTCCACACCGCTTACCGGCCCCAAAGTTCAGGGAAAGTAGAGCGAATGAATCACACCCTCAAGGGAACCTTAACAAAGTTTTGTCAGGAGACTAACCTCCCATGGCCAGATCTGCTATCCCTAGCTCTCCTGCGTGCTGGCTGCACGCCCGGGACATTAGATTTCTCCCCATTCAAATAATATATGGACGGCCTCCCCCATGCTTGGGAAGCCTTCCAGGAAACTTGCATCAGGTTGGAGATAAAGGGCTACAGGAGCAGCTTCAGGCCCTGGGGGCCACCCTAAGTAAATTACAAAAGTACACCATTGAGAGGGCTCCAATCTCCTTAGGGTCTCAGGTACACTCCTTCCAGACAGGGGACTCAGTTTGGGTCAAAGATTGGAAGAAAGACCCCCTCAAACCACAGTGGACAGGGCCCCACACTGTTGTTCTAACTGCCCCTACTGCCCTCAAGGTCTCAGGTTTCACCCCGTAGGTCCACCACTCCAGAGCGAAGAGAGCTCATCATTCGGATGAGGAGCCACGCAGTGGAAAGGCCAGCCAGACTTCACGAACCCACTCTGACTTCACCTTTGACGAGACCCCACCGACTGATGGACACCTTTTCACTGTGGTCCCTGACTCTCATTGGCGTGATTTCCCTCATCTTAGGAATCGGACTCTACACTGTTGCCCCTCCTGACTGGACTTTCCCCCAGAGGCTTGCTATTGCGATTGCTTATTGGGTGACCCTAGGGTGTATTACTGCACTTATTGTCCACAGGTTTCATCTGCTGACAGGTTAGCCACGATGGCTCCCTCTCCTAAGGTCATAGATCCCACTTTTATTGGCCCTCCGCTGTCTACTCCTGAGCGCATTTCACCATGGTTTTCCTGGCCCCAGTCAATCCCGGTCTTCTGCTACCTGGTGTGCTGTTCCTTCCCACTGCCTCTAGCTTGCCCGGCCAGGCAAGGGGGGCAAACTCTCGTATCACCGTTACTGGCAAATGGACTTTCCAGCTTATCCCCCTCAATCCTGCACCAGCGCCCCCACTGACTTCTTCCACCTGGGATGGGCACACACCAAAGGTTAACCTCCATTTTGATGGATGCCAGCTTCTTGATATGTCCTGGGAACCTCATAGACGGTGTTCCTACCATGGCCCTCACTCTGGTTACCGGCTGGTAGATATCTACATCTGTGGGGGCCCTACGCCTCAATAGCCAAACACCTGCCCTCAGTTCAGCTCATGAGCCTGGGGATGTGAGTCCTGGGTGACGACTTGGCTGGGAACGGAATGATGGTCCACCAGGTGGCGCCTCAAACAGCACGGTGACATCCGGATTTCCTTGTCACGCAATGCCGCCCCATCCTCTTGCCCTAACAATCACCGTATACTGCTCACTCTCTCGGTCTTAGAACCCAATGCCACATCATGGGCTACAGGAATCATTCTCCTGTTGGGCCAATATCACCCTATGGGGACCGACCCCATGGCCAAGTTTATAATTAAGTCCATGTTCACTCCAAGCCTTACAGTCAACCCCCAGAGTCAGACAGAAACTAACTCGCCCCGGCACATCCCTGGGTTCCCCATCCACACACAGCAAGCATCTATAGCGCAACTGTTAGGTATGATTAACGCCTCCCACCAAGCACTTAACCACTCAAATCCACCCCTAGCATCTGACTGCTGGATCTGTATGAAGCCCAGTCCCGTCCAATACCTAGGTGTCATCCTCAACCAATCTACCATGTCATATCCCACCTCGGCACCGGGGACCTCAGATTATCCCTTTCTGGCTCCAGTACCGCTGTATGGCAACTCTTCCTCTCCCATCACGGGCCACAGTCGGGTCTGTGCACCTAACAACATTTTGCTGGCTTGTGATCAAGGTGTGTACATCTGCATCACCCCGTGCGATCAATCATGCACGCTTGTCAGTCTCTTACCTGATCTTTCAGTCCTCCCGGGAGAGATGCCCCACTCATACGGAGATCTCCTGGCCACCCTCGATGCTCCCCCATGGCCATCCCTCTTATCATTGAGCCTGCTGGCCACGTCAGGTGTTGCCCTCAGCACCACTGGCGTTGGGATGTCTCAGGTTCAGTACCAGGGGCTAGCTCAACAACTCACGGTGATTTTTCCGCCCTCACTCAGTTGGCCCTGCCCTGCAGCGCCAACTCGATTCACTGGCTTCAGTGGTCCTCCAAAACAGGCACAGGCTTGACTTATTCATGGCCGCGCAAGGGGGGCTCTACCTCTTCTTACAAGAGGAATGTTGTTTCTATGCTAATGAGTCGGGGGTGGTCCAAGAAACTCTAACCCAATTACAGGAACTAGTGAATCACAGTGGGAGGCACTCCAGTGGGCGACTTGGTGGGATTCCCTCTCACAATGGCTCCCTTGTTTCGCCCCCCTCATCGGCCCCCTCCTAATGCTCCTCCTCACAGTAGCATTTGGTCCTTGTATCCTTAATGTCCTTCCTAGGTTTATCACTACTCAAATTGCTAAAATCAGACTCCAGTTACTCCTTACTCACTATCGCCCCTTAGAAGATGAAAATGATGCCCTCTAAACTAGGTGTTTAAAGGGGCATCAAAGAGGAGGATGATAAGGAAAATCTGTGTCCTAAGATGGCCGACCGAGCCAGCAAGAGAGTCCCAGTCCTTGCCCTGGGGCTCCTCCGGGTTCTTCTCCCAGCTCTGCTTCCCTCGCGCACCAATCCAGGTTCTTCTCCCTGCCCCGCTTCCCGCACGTGCCACAAGGGCCAAGTATGCGGAAGTAGAAGGGTATAAAATACCCCCTTTGTTTGTGCTCAGGGCTCAGACCTTTAGAGACCACTCTCCTCTGAGCCCACCAGCATTAAATAAACCTCCTATCCTTCAGGATCTCCGGGTGCCACTTGGTTCCTCCGTCGGGCGATCCAGTCCAGGTTCTGTAACAATATCAAAATCCAAGATCCTCAAAGTAAATGAGGGCAATGGCTGGAATTTCTCTATCCCCTGGGGAAAACCTTTGGGGAACAATGACAGAATAAAATAGGAAAGGGGCTGGATTCTATTTGCATCGCAAAGCCAACAGCTGAACAAAGCCCTCACTTCCCATTTTGATGTGCTACCGGGTCTGAATCATGCTGGCACATGCCCCATCTGTCAGGTATAATGATGGCATTTTGAATGGTCTGATTGTAGCCCCAGGATTAAAGCCCAGCTGAGTAATGTGTTGAGTTAAGACATGCCCACTATAAAGAGACTGTTCTTCTCCTTCACAACCAAAGCACAGACAGAGCTCTTTCTGTTCATGGCAAGTCCTGTCTTCAGATCTGTTGCTAAAAGGGAAACAAGACCTTCTTCTGTTTGTTCTTTTCATAACCTTGTCTCTGATCTTCCCATCTTCGGATATTCAGCATTAAAATGACATCATTGAAATTTGCCATAAATATTGCAAATAGTTCTGTTGTTTTTTTTTTCAAAATGGTCATGATTATGAGCAGGGTAATACAACAACACCCCTCCCAAAACCAACTAAAAATATTTTAAACAGCTTTCCCACTCTTCCATCCCAGGGTCTGTCACCCCTCCTATTTGAAATGTAAAGCAGAATTTTTAAGACTTTGAACTCTATGATTCAGCCATATCAGGAGTCATATCCCAGCTCTGGAAACTACTATGGGGTGTGGCAGTTATGAAACATGTCATCAAAATTTTAACACACTTCCCATCAGGAATTGAGGTCAATGTCCCCAACTCTTGAATCTAGGCTCTCTGACTGCTCAACCAATAAAATGCAGCAGGAGTAATGATAACAGTTTCTAGACCCAGGCCCTAAGAAACCAGCAGCTTCTGCTTCCTGTCTCTTGGGATGCCCCTTCTTCTTAAAACCCAGTCACCATGACATGAAGAAGCAGAACAGCCCATGGAGGAGCTCATGAAGGGAGGACCCAAGTTCTCAGGACCCTGGACCCAGCTGAGCTGTCAGCCAATAGCCTGCCCTGTGACAAAGCCATCTTGGAAGTGGTCACCTAGCCCCCAGGCTACTACAAATATTCATGTACAAGTTTTTGTTTGTTTGTTTGTTTGTTTAAAAGATTTTATTTATTTGTTTGACAGAGAGAGAGAGAGAGAGTGAGAGATAGTGAGAGCAGGAACACAAGCAGGGGGGAGTGGGAGAGAGAGAAGCAGACTTCCCGCCGAGCAGGGAGCCCAATGCGGGGCTCAATCCCAGGACCCTGGGATCATGACCTGAGCCAAAGGCAGACGCCTAATGACTGAGCCACCCAGGTGCCCCCATGTACAAGTTTTTGTGTAGACCTTTGTTTTCATTTCTCTTGGGTATATACAGAGGACTAGAACTGGGAGGTCATATGGTAACTCTGTTTGACCATTTGAGGAATTGCCAACCTATTTTCTACAGCAGCTGCATTATTTTACATTCCCACTAGCAATGCTGGAGGGTTCTAATACTCCATATCTTTGCCAACACTTTTTATTATCTGTCTTTGTATTGCAGCTATCTTAGCATGTGTGAAGTGTATCTCATGTGGTTTTGAGCTGCACTTCCCTGATGGCTAATGGTGTTGAACATCTTTTCATGTGCTTCTTGGTCATTTGCATATCTTGTTTGGAGAATGTCTACTCTGATCCTTCACCTGTTTTTAAATTAGGTTATATGTCTTTTTATTATTGAGTTGTAACAGTTCTTTATATATTCTAAGTATCAATCCTTTATCAGATATATGATTTACAACTATTTTCTCCCATTCTGTAGGTTGTCTTTTTTTTACTTCTCTTGATGGTGTCTTTGGAACCACAAAAGCTTTTAATTTTGATAAAGTTCAATGTCAATGTTTTCCCTGGTTGCTTATGCTTTAGGTGTTGTATCTAATCTAATCTAATCTAATCTAGGATTTTGGTTTTCTTTATCCATTGGGGGTTAATTTCTGTATATGGTATTTGGTAGATGATCTAATTTCATTCTTTTACAAGTGGATATCCGGTTATCCAAGAACAATTTATTGAAAAGACTATTCTTTTCCCCCATGGAATGTCCTTGGAGCCCATTGAAAATCAATCAACTGCAAATGTGTCTATTCCATTGACGTATATGTCTGTCCTTATGCTAGTAACACACTGTCTTGATTACTGTAGCTTTTTTTTTTTTAAAGATTTTATTTATTTATTTGAGAGAGAGAATGAGAGACAGAGAGCACGAGAGGGAAGAGGGTCAGAGGGAGAAGTAGACCCCCCGCTGAGCAGGGAGCCCGATGTGGGACTCGATCCCGGGACTCCAGGATCATGACCCGAGCCAAAGGCAGTCGCTTAACCAACTGAGCCACCCAGGCGCCCTTGATTACTGTAGCTTTAAAATCAGTTTTTGTGGGCGCCTGGGTGGCTCAGTTGGTTAAGCGACTGCCTGCGGCTCAGGTCATGATCCTGGAGTCCCGGGATCGAGTCCCACATCGGGCTCCCTGCTCAGCAGGGAGTCTGCTTCTCCCTCTGACCCTCCTCCCTCTCATGCTCTCTGTCTCTCATTCTCTCTCTCGCAAATAAATAAAATCTTAAAAAAAAAAAAAAAATTTATAAAAAAAAAAATAAAAAATAAAATCAGTTTTTGTTTCAAGAAATGAGTCCTCTAATTTTGTTCTTCTTTTTCAAGAATGTTTTGGCTCTTCTGAGTCCCTTGTGTTTCCATATAAATTTTAGGATCCTCTTGTGAATATCTGCAAAGAACCCAGCTAGAATTTTGATGGGGATGGCAGTGAATGACCTTGCAGTGAATCACTGCGGGGAGTGCTGACATCTTGACAATATATTAAGTCTTCTGATCCTTGAACCTGAGATATCTTCTCATTTGTTCAGATCTTCCTTAATTTCTTTCAACAATGTTTTGTAGTTTTCTGAGTAGACATTTTGTTTTGTTAAATTCATTCCCAAGTCTTTTATTCTTTTTTGATGTAAAAAGAGCAGTTCTTGCTCTTTTGGCTGTATTGGGAAGCCCTTCCTGGCTAAGAGCTTTATTTTACACAGGAATGCCAGTTACCTGGGAGTTTCAGACTTCTCTGGCTAAGTCTTAGCTATTTCACAACCAATCAACTGGAAATAAACCCCATGATAAAGATCTTCTCCTGCTCTGGTCTAGTAGGTTCTAAACAAATCCTAGTAGGTTCTAAACACTTCCAAGGGACTTATTTTTTATTTCAGAAAGTGTTTTTTAACTGCTGCCACCCTCCTGCTGCTGCTCCAGGGACTGCTTTGTGCTTGTTTAGTGCCAACCTGGTCCCTTCTTCGTGAAGCTGCAGCTGAGGAGACCCCGGGACTCACCATGGCCAATGAAGAGCCCAAGGAATGAGTCAAGACCTAGAACTACAATCATATTAATTTGAAGGTAACGGGGCAGGATGGTTCTGTAGGGCAGTTTAGGATTAAGAGGCATACGCTACTTAGTAAACTGGTGAAAGCCTATTGTGTATGACAAGGTTTGTCAATGAGGCAGATCAGATTCTGATTTGACAGGCAGCCAAGCCATGAGACAGACACACCTGCATGGTTGGAAATGGATGAGGAAGATACAATTGATGTGTTCCAGCAGCAGATGGGAGGTGTCTACTAGAAAGGGAATCTGCTACTTCACTCCAGGAGGGCACAGACTGCCTGCGACATCAGTCATAGTAAAATGAAGTTACTTCATTTCAAAACCAGAATGGGACCAAAGTGGGCTTATTTTCTCTTTAATGAAAAGTTTCAAATACACAAAATAAAAAAGATTTAGTATTTTGTCATAATGAACAAATATAATGAACCTCCATGTGCCTGTCATCCCAAATTCAACAGCCATCAACTCATGACCAAATTTGTCTCTGCTATTCTATTCTATTATTTCATCCATAAATCTTTCATTATGAATGATTACATCCATGCATGTATATACCCATTATCATACCTTTGAAAATTAACAATAATTTTTCTTAACATTATAAACTGTTCAACCAGGGTTCCAATTTCCCCATTATCTCATAAGTTTTTCTTTAAAGTTTTTTGAATCAGGATCCATATAAAGTCCATATGTTGCAGTTGGTAGATGTTTCTCTTAAAGTCTTTTAATCCATATTTCAGTGAAGATCCAGGCACAGGGGGAAATGCTTCTTAGCATGTGAATAGCCTGCAACAGAACAAGATAAATGTATCATTGTCCTGTGGAAACTGTAGGGTAAGAAAAGTCTTAAACACTTTTAACAACCAAATGCAAATCACAGTGAGTATAAATTTCACATATCATAGACTGAGAAGTGTAAAAATGTAACTTCATTTTACTAATTATTATAACTTTATTTATTTATTATTGAAGTATAACTGACATATAATGTTTTATTAATATGAGATGTGCAACACAGTGATTTGATAATTCTGTACGTTGCTTAGTGCTCACTATAAGTTCAGTCACCATCTGTCACTGTACAGTGTTATTACAATTTTATTGACTATATTCCCTAGGCTGTACTTTTCATCTCCATGACTTATTTATTTCATAACTGGAAGTTTGTACCTATTACTCCCCTTAATCTATTTCACCCGCTCCCCACTCCCTCACCACAGCAACTACCAGTTTGTTCTCTTTATTTAAGAGTCTGTTTGGGGGCGGCTGGGTGGCTCAATCAAGTGTCTGCCTTCGGCTCAAGTCATGATCCCAGGGTCCTGGGATCGAGCCCCACATCGGGCTCCCTGCTCAGCAGGAAGCCTGCTTCTCTCTCTCCCACTCCCCCTGCTTGTGTTCCCTCTCTCGCTGTGTCTCTCTCTGTCAAATAAATAAATAAAATCTTTTTTAAAAAAAGAGTCTGTTTGGTTTTTTGTTTCTTCATTTTTGTTTTTTACATGTGAAATCATATGGTATTTGTCTTTCTCTGTCTGATTTATTTCACTTAGCCTAATACCCCCTAGGTCCATCCATGTTGTGGACCTATCAGTGGACACTTGCGTGTCTTCCATATCTTGGTTATTGTAAACAATGCTGCAATAAACATAGGGGTGCATATAGCTTTTCAAATTAGTATTCTCCTTTTCTTTGGATAAATACCCAGTAGTGACATTATTAGATCATATCGTATTTCTAATTTTTTGAGTAACCTCCATACTGTTTTCCACAGTGGCTGCACCAACTTATATTCCCACGAATAGAGCACAAGTGTTCCATTTCTCCACATCCTCACCAACACTTATTATTTGTTGTCTTTTTGATACTTGCCTTTCAGACAGAGGTAAGGTGAAAATTGTGGTTTTGATTTGCATTTCCCTGATGATTAGTGATGTTGAGAATTTTTTCATGTGTCCGTTGGCCATCTGGATGTCTTTGGGAAAATGTCTATTCAGGTCCTCTGCCCTTTTTTTTTAAGATTTTATTTATATATTTGAGAGAGAGCGAGAGCACGAGCGGGGGAAAGAGGGCAGAGGGAGAGGGAGAAGAAGACTCCCCACGGAGCAGGGAGCCCGATGTGGGACTTGATCCCAGGACTCTGGGATCATGACCTGAGCTGAAGGCAGATGCCTAACTGACTGAGCCACCCAGGCTCCCCTCCTCTGCCCATTTTTTAATCAGACTGTTTGTTCTTTTGGTCTTGAGTTGTATAAGTTCTTTATATAGTTTGGGTATTAACCCCTTATCAGATATATCATTTGCAAATATCAACCCATTCTGTAGGTTACCTTTTTGTTTTGTTGATGATTTCCTTTGCTGTGTTAATCTTTTTATTTTGGTGTAGTCCCACTAGTTTAATTTTACTTTTGTTCTGCTTGCCTGAGAAGACATATCCATAAATACATGCTGCTAAGGCTGATGTCCAAGAGACTACTGCCTATGTTTTCTTTTAGGAGTTTTATGGTTTTAGATCTCATACTAATTTTTAACTTGAGTCCTTATTCTGTCTCTTTTTGCAAACTCAATCTAGTCTCAGATAAATTTAATCAGACCCAGTGGGTTGTTTTTTTTTTTTCGAAGTCCATTAAGGCCTCCTGTTCCCTTTTTTCTTGAGTGCAGGGCTAATCACATTCAGAGGACCACCCCGCTTTCTCCTAGGAGTTGATGCTATCAAATGGACCCACTTAAATGCACTTTTGTGCAGTAGGGAGGAGCTTATCCTGAGACCCTCCCATTGCATTGTCCCCCTGTATTAGCTTTCTACTGCTATATACATAACATGCTTCCACAAACTTAGTGGCTTAAAACAACACTCACTTATTAGCCCACAGATCCATATATAAGAAATCCTGCATGGCATCCTGGTTCCCTGCTCAGGGTAAGGCTGAAATCAAGGTATTGGCAAAGTCTGGAGGCTCTAGGGAAAATTCACTTCCAACTCATTCTTGTTGCTGGCAAAATTCAAGTCCTTCTGGTTGTGAGACCAAGGTCCTGGCTTCCTTGGCTGGCTCTTAGCTGGGAGGGGCTCTCAGCATCTAGATGTCATTCATGTCCTTGCCAGAGATGTTTCTCCATCATCAAGCCAGCAAGAGCACATTGATCCTTCATAGGCTTCAAATTTCTGACTTCCTCTTCTGTAACCAGAAGGAAAAAACCCTCTGCTTTTAAAGGGCTCATGTGATTAGATAGCATGTTCGCCTTCAGATAATCTCCCTATCTTGACACCAACTGATCTGAAAACTTAATTATATCTGCAAAATGCTGACACAGCAGTTCTGAGATGAGTGTTTGAATAACTGGGAGAAGATGTGTGTCCACCAGGGGCTGGGATGGGCCCTGGCAATCTTAGAACTCTGCCTACCACACCTTCCAAGGTAAATTTCCATGAACCACAGCTGGGTCATCAACTGTCCCTGTCATCTTCTGATACTGGGTCTACCGGTCCTGCCTCGAGCTTTGGGCAGTTCCTTGGGACAGGCTCTTTCTCCCTGTCCTAGCTAATTTCCAGAAGTGAGGAAGGAAGGAGTAGGGGCTGGAAGAGAAGCTGACCCCCAGTGCACAGGAAACTGCAGCTTCAGCCTGTCCCAAGGGGGAGCTGGGACAGCCCTTCAGGGCCCAAACTGAGACAAGAAGGTGGGGCTTGTGTATCCCCACATCAGCCAGTCACTGGCCATGAGCCACGTCCTGGGGGAGGGGATGAGGCGTAAGCTCAGGGAAGACAGTCTTCTGTGACGGAGGGCAGTCTCCAGGGAGGGACCCATTGGTGAGGCAGCTGCTGTTTCCAGGTGCTAGAAGACTGGTCCTGGGCGCAGAAGAGGGGCCACCAGCGACCCTACAATAACATCCATTCCACCCAACTTTTCCCCTTTCTACTTGTTCTACATCAGACCTTTTGAATTTATATGTCAAAAACTTGGGCA